>NC_140167.1:17189080-17199080 GCF_963971535.1 Notolepis coatsorum | reverse complement strand
AGAGTATTACTGTACAGGCTAGTAGAGAGAGAGAGAGAGTATTACTGTACAGGCTAGTAGAGAGAGAGAGAGAGTACTACTGTACAGGCTAGTAGAGAGAGAGAGAGTACTACTGTACAGGCTAGTAGAGAGAGAGAGAGTATTACTGTACAGGCTAGTAGAGAGAGAGTATTACTGTACAGGCTAGTAGAGAGAGAGAGAGTACTACTGTACAGGCTAGTAGAGAGAGAGAGTATTACTGTACAGGCTAGTAGAGAGAGAGAGAGAGAGTACTACTGTACAGGCTAGTAGAGAGAGAGAGTACTACTGTACAGGCTAGTAGAGAGAGAGAGTATTACTGTACAGGCTAGTAGAGAGAGAGAGAGAGTATTACTGTACAGGCTAGTAGAGAGAGAGAGAGAGTACTACAGTACAGGCTAGTAGAGAGAGAGAGAGTATTACTGTACAGGCTAGTAGAGAGAGAGAGTATTACTGTACAGGCTAGTAGAGAGATAGAGTATTACTGTACAGGCTAGTAGAGAGAGAGAGTATTACTGTACAGGCTAGTAGAGAGAGAGAGTACTACTGTACAGGCTAGTAGAGAGAGAGAGAGAGTATTACTGTACAGGCTAGTAGAGAGAGAGAGTACTACTGTACAGGCTAGTAGAGCGAGAGAGTATTACTGTACAGGCTAGTAGAGAGAGAGAGTATTACTGTACAGGCTAGTAGAGAGAGAGTACTACTGTACAGGCTAGTAGAGAGAGAGAGAGTATTACTGTACAGGCTAGTAGGGAGAGAGAGAGTACTACTGTACAGGCTAGTAGAGAGAGAGAGAGAGTATTACTGTACAGGCTAGTAGGGAGAGAGAGAGTACTACAGTACAGGCTAGTAGGGAGAGAGAGTATTACTGTACAGGCTAGTAGGAGAGAGAGAGAGTATTACTGTACAGGCTAGTAGGGAGAGAGAGTATTACTGTACAGGCTAGTAGAGAGAGAGAGTATTACTGTACAGGCTAGTAGAGAGAGAGAGAGTACTACTGTACAGGCTAGTAGAGAGAGAGAGTATTACTGTACAGGCTAGTAGAGAGAGAGAGAGTATTACTGTACAGGCTAGTAGGGAGAGAGAGAGAGTATTACTGTACAGGCTAGTAGAGAGAGAGAGTACTACTGTACAGGCTAGTAGAGAGAGAGAGAGTATTACTGTACAGGCTAGTAGAGAGAGAGAGAGTATTACTGTACAGGCTAGTAGAGAGAGAGAGTATTACTGTACAGGCTAGTAGAGAGAGAGAGAGAGTACTACTGTACAGGCTAGTAGAGAGAGAGAGTATTACTGTACAGGCTAGTCGGGAGAGAGAGAGTACTACTGTACAGGCTAGTAGAGAGAGAGAGTATTACTGTACAGGCTAGTAGAGAGAGAGAGTACTACTGTACAGGCTAGTAGAGAGAGAGAGTATTACTGTACAGGCTAGTAGAGAGAGAGAGAGTATTACTGTACAGGCTAGTAGAGAGAGAGAGTATTACTGTACAGGCTAGTAGAGAGAGAGAGAGTATTACTGTACAGGCTAGTAGAGAGAGAGAGTATTACTGTACAGGCTAGTAGGGAGAGAGAGAGTATTACTGTACAGGCTAGTAGAGAGAGAGAGAGAGAGTATTACTGTACAGGCTAGTAGAGAGAGAGTATTACTGTACAGGCTAGTAGAGAGAGAGAGAGTATTACTGTACAGGCTAGTAGAGAGAGAGAGAGAGTATTACTGTACAGGCTAGTAGAGAGAGAGAGTATTACTGTACAGGCTAGTAGAGAGAGAGAGAGTATTACTGTACAGGCTAGTAGAGAGAGAGAGAGTACTACTGTACAGGCTAGTAGAGAGAGAGAGAGTACTACTGTACAGGCTAGTAGAGAGAGAGAGAGTATTACTGTACAGGCTAGTAGAGAGAGAGTATTACTGTACAGGCTAGTAGAGAGAGAGAGTACTACTGTACAGGCTAGTAGAGAGAGAGAGTATTACTGTACAGGCTAGTAGAGAGAGAGAGTATTACTGTACAGGCTAGTAGAGAGAGATAGTATTACTGTACATGCTAGTAGAGAGAGAGAGTACTACTGTACAGGCTAGTAGAGAGAGAGAGAGTATTACTGTACAGGCTAGTCGGGAGAGAGAGTATTACTGTACAGGCTAGTAGAGAGAGAGAGTATTACTGTACAGGCTAGTAGAGAGAGAGTACTACTGTACAGGCTAGTAGGGAGAGAGAGAGAGTATTACTGTACAGGCTAGTAGAGAGAGAGAGTACTACTGTACAGGCTAGTAGGGAGAGAGAGTACTACTGTACATGCTAGTAGAGAGAGAGAGAGTATTACTGTACAGGCTAGTAGAGAGAGAGAGAGTATTACCGTACAGGCTAGTAGGGAGAGAGAGAGTACTACTGTACAGGCTAGTAGGGAGAGAGAGAGTACTACTGTACAGGCTAGTAGAGAGAGAGAGTATTACTGTACAGGCTAGTAGAGAGAGAGAGTACTACTGTACAGGCTAGTAGAGAGAGAGAGTATTACTGTACAGGCTAGTAGAGAGAGAGAGTATTACTGTACAGGCTAGTAGAGAGAGAGAGTATTACTGTACAGGCTAGTAGAGAGAGAGAGAGAGAGTATTACTGTACAGGCTAGTAGAGAGAGAGAGTATTACTGTACAGGCTAGTAGAGAGAGAGTATTACTGTACAGGCTAGTAGAGAGAGAGAGTATTACTGTACAGGCTAGTAGAGAGAGAGAGAGAGTATTACTGTACAGGCTAGTAGAGAGAGAGAGAGTACTACAGTACAGGCTAGTAGAGAGAGAGAGAGTATTACTGTACAGGCTAGTAGAGAGAGAGAGTATTACTGTACAGGCTAGTAGAGAGATAGAGTATTACTGTACAGGCTAGTAGAGAGAGAGAGTATTACTGTACAGGCTAGTAGAGAGAGAGAGTACTACTGTACAGGCTAGTAGAGAGAGAGAGTATTACTGTACAGGCTAGTAGAGAGAGAGAGTACTACTGTACAGGCTAGTAGAGCGAGAGAGTATTACTGTACAGGCTAGTAGAGAGAGAGAGAGTATTACTGTACAGGCTAGTAGAGAGAGAGTACTACTGTACAGGCTAGTAGGGAGAGAGAGAGAGAGAGTACTACTGTACAGGCTAGTAGGGAGAGAGAGAGTACTACTGTACAGGCTAGTAGAGAGAGAGAGAGAGTATTACTGTACAGGCTAGTAGAGAGAGAGAGTATTACTGTACAGGCTAGTAGAGAGAGAGAGAGTACTACTGTACAGGCTAGTAGAGAGAGAGAGTATTACTGTACAGGCTAGTAGAGAGAGAGAGAGTATTACTGTACAGGCTAGTAGAGAGAGAGAGTATTACTGTACAGGCTAGTAGAGAGAGAGTACTACTGTACAGGCTAGTAGGGAGAGAGAGAGAGAGAGTACTACTGTACAGGCTAGTAGGGAGAGAGAGAGTACTACAGTACAGGCTAGTAGGGAGAGAGAGTATTACTGTACAGGCTAGTAGAGAGAGAGAGTATTACTGTACAGGCTAGTAGAGAGAGAGAGAGTACTACTGTACAGGCTAGTAGAGAGAGAGAGTATTACTGTACAGGCTAGTAGAGAGAGAGAGAGTATTACTGTACAGGCTAGTAGGGAGAGAGAGAGAGTATTACTGTACAGGCTAGTAGAGAGAGAGAGTACTACTGTACAGGCTAGTAGAGAGAGAGAGAGAGTATTACTGTACAGGCTAGTAGAGAGAGAGAGAGTATTACTGTACAGGCTAGTAGAGAGAGAGCGTATTACTGTACAGGCTAGTAGAGAGAGAGAGAGAGTACTACTGTACAGGCTAGTAGAGAGAGAGAGTATTACTGTACAGGCTAGTCGGGAGAGAGAGAGTACTACTGTACAGGCTAGTAGAGAGAGAGAGTATTACTGTACAGGCTAGTAGAGAGAGAGAGAGTACTACTGTACAGGCTAGTAGAGAGAGAGAGTATTACTGTACAGGCTAGTAGAGAGAGAGAGAGAGTATTACTGTACAGGCTAGTAGAGAGAGAGAGTATTACTGTACAGGCTAGTAGAGAGAGAGAGTATTACTGTACAGGCTAGTAGAGAGAGAGAGTATTACTGTACAGGCTAGTAGGGAGAGAGAGAGTATTACTGTACAGGCTAGTAGAGAGAGAGAGTATTACTGTACAGGCTAGTAGAGAGAGAGTATTACTGTACAGGCTAGTAGAGAGAGAGAGAGAGTATTACTGTACAGGCTAGTAGAGAGAGAGAGAGTATTACTGTACAGGCTAGTAGAGAGAGAGAGTATTACTGTACAGGCTAGTAGAGAGAGAGAGAGTATTACTGTACAGGCTAGTAGAGAGAGAGAGAGTACTACTGTACAGGCTAGTAGAGAGAGAGAGTACTACTGTACAGGCTAGTAGAGAGAGAGAGAGTATTACTGTACAGGCTAGTAGAGAGAGAGTATTACTGTACAGGCTAGTAGAGAGAGAGAGAGTACTACTGTACAGGCTAGTAGAGAGAGAGAGAGTATTACTGTACAGGCTAGTAGAGAGAGAGAGTATTACTGTACAGGCTAGTAGAGAGAGATAGTATTACTGTACATGCTAGTAGAGAGAGAGAGTACTACTGTACAGGCTAGTAGAGAGAGAGAGAGTATTACTGTACAGGCTAGTCGGGAGAGAGAGTATTACTGTACAGGCTAGTAGAGAGAGAGAGTATTACTGTACAGGCTAGTAGAGAGAGAGAGTACTACTGTACAGGCTAGTAGGGAGAGAGAGAGAGTATTACTGTACAGGCTAGTAGAGAGAGAGAGTACTACTGTACAGGCTAGTAGGGAGAGAGAGTACTACTGTACATGCTAGTAGAGAGAGAGAGAGAGTATTACTGTACAGGCTAGTAGAGAGAGAGAGAGTATTACCGTACAGGCTAGTAGGGAGAGAGAGAGTACTACTGTACAGGCTAGTAGGGAGAGAGAGAGTACTACTGTACAGGCTAGTAGAGAGAGAGAGTATTACTGTACAGGCTAGTAGAGAGAGAGAGAGTACTACTGTACAGGCTAGTAGAGAGAGAGAGTATTACTGTACAGGCTAGTAGAGAGAGAGAGTATTACTGTACAGGCTAGTAGAGAGAGAGAGTATTACTGTACAGGCTAGTAGAGAGAGAGAGAGAGTATTACTGTACAGGCTAGTAGAGAGAGAGAGTATTACTGTACAGGCTAGTAGAGAGAGAGTATTACTGTACAGGCTAGTAGAGAGAGAGAGTATTACTGTACAGGCTAGTAGAGAGAGAGAGAGAGCGTATTACTGTACGGGGCGACAGTGGCTCAGGAGGTAGAGCAGTCGTCTGGCAATCCGGAGGTTCCCGGTTCGATTCCCGCTCCTCCCGGGCAGAGTGTCGATGTGTCCTTGAGCAAGACACTTAACCCCTAATTGCTCCCGATGAGCAGGTTGGCACCTTGCATGGTTGCCTCCGCCGTCGGTGTGTGAATGTGTGAGTGAATGGGTAATATGAGAGTAACAAATTGTAAAGCGCTTTGGATAAAAGCGCTATATAAAAAAGCAGCCATTTACCAGCCATTTACTGTACAGGCTAGTAGAGAGAGAGAGTATTACTGTACAGGCTAGTAGAGAGAGAGTATTACTGTACAGGCTAGTAGAGAGAGAGAGTATTACTGTACAGGCTAGTAGAGAGAGAGAGAGTATTACTGTACAGGCTAGTAGAGAGAGAGTATTACTGTACAGGCTAGTAGAGAGAGAGAGAGTATTACTGTACAGGCTAGTAGGGAGAGAGAGAGTATTACTGTACAGGCTAGTAGAGAGAGAGAGAGAGTATTACTGTACAGGCTAGTAGAGAGAGAGTATTACTGTACAGGCTAGTAGAGAGAGAGAGTATTACTGTACAGGCTAGTAGAGCGAGAGTATTACTGTACAGGCTAGTAGAGAGAGAGAGTATTACTGTACAGGCTAGTAGAGAGAGAGTATTACTGTACAGGCTAGTAGAGAGAGAGTATTACTGTACATGCTAGTAGGGAGAGAGAGAGTATTACTGTACAGGCTAGTAGAGAGAGAGTATTACTGTACATGCTAGTAGAGAGAGAGAGTACTACAGTACAGGCTAGTAGAGAGAGAGAGTATAACTGTACAGGCTAGTAGAGAGAGAGTATTACTGTACAGGCTAGTAGAGAGAGAGAGTATTACTGTACAGGCTAGTAGGGAGAGAGAGTATTACTGTACATGCTAGTAGAGAGAGAGAGTATTACTGTACAGGCTAGTAGGGAGAGAGAGTATTACTGTACAGGCTAGTAGAAAGAGAGAGTATTACTGTACAGGCTAGTAGGGAGAGAGAGTATTACTGTACAGGCTAGTAGAGAGAGAGAGTATTACTGTACAGGCTAGTAGAGAGAGAGAGTACTACAGTACAGGCTAGTAGAGAGAGAGAGTATTACTGTACAGGCTAGTAGAGAGAGAGAGATTATTACTGTACAGGCTAGTAGAGAGAGAGAGTATTACTGTACAGGCTAGTAGAGAGAGAGAGTATTACTGTACAGGCTAGTAGAGAGAGAGAGAGTATTACTGTACAGGCTAGTAGAGAGAGAGAGATAGAGTACTACTGTACAGGCTAGTAGAGAGAGAGAGAGTACTACTGTACAGGCTAGTAGAGAGAGAGAGAGTATTACTGTACAGGCTAGTAGAGAGAGAGAGAGTATTACTGTACAGGCTAGCAGAGAGAGAGAGTATTACTGTACAGGCTAGTAGAGAGAGAGAGTATTACTGTACAGGCTAGTAGAGAGAGAGAGTATTACTGTACAGGCTAGTAGAGAGAGAGAGAGTATTACAGTACGGGCTAGTAGAGAGAGAGAGAGTATTACTGTACAGGCTAGTATAGAGAGAGAGTATTACTGTACAGGCTAGTAGAGAGAGAGAGAGTATTACTGTACAGGCTAGTAGAGAGAGAGAGTATTACTGTACAGGCTAGTAGAGAGAGAGAGAGAGTATTACTGTACAGGCTAGTAGAGAGAGAGAGAGAGAGAGTATTACTGTACAGGCTAGTAGAGAGAGAGAGAGAGAGTATTACTGTACAGGCTAGTAGAGAGAGAGAGAGTATTACAGTACAGGCTAGTAGAGAGAGAGAGAGAGAGTATTACAGTACAGGCTAGTAGAGAGAGAGAGAGAGTATTACAGTACAGGCTAGTAGAGAGAGATAGTATTACTATACAGGCTAGTAGAGAGAGAGAGTACTACTGTACAGGCTAGTAGAGAGAGAGAGTATTACTGTACAGGCTAGTAGAGAGAGTATTACTGTACAGGCTAGTAGAGAGAGAGAGAGAGAGAGAGAGAGAGAGTATTACTGTACAGGCTAGTAGAGAGAGAGAGAGAGAGTATTACTGTACAGGCTAGTAGAGAGAGAGAGAGTATTACAGTACAGGCTAGTAGAGAGAGAGAGAGTATTACAGTACAGGCTAGTAGAGAGATAGAGAGTATTACTGTACAGGCTAGTAGAGAGAGAGAGTATTACTGTACAGGCTAGTAGAGAGAGAGAGTATTACTGTACAGGCTAGTAGAGAGAGAGAGAGTATTACTGTACAGGCTAGTAGAGAGAGAGAGTATTACTGTACAGGCTAGTAGAGAGAGAGAGTATTACTGTACAGGCTAGTAGAGAGAGAGAGTATTACTGTACAGGCTAGTAGAGAGAGAGAGAGAGTATTACTGTACAGGCTAGTAGAGAGAGAGAGAGTATTACTGTACAGGCTAGTAGAGAGAGAGAGAGTATTACTGTACAGGCTAGTAGAGAGAGAGAGTATTACTGTACAGGCTAGTAGAGAGAGAGAGTATTACTGTACAGGCTAGTAGAGAGAGAGAGAGTATTACTGTACAGGCTAGTAGAGAGAGAGAGTATTACTGTACAGGCTAGTAGAGAGAGAGAGAGTATTACTGTACAGGCTAGTAGAGAGAGAGAGTATTACTGTACAGGCTGGATGTAGTTTAATACCGGCTCATACTCGATACTGGTGCCAACATTTTTTTATTGTATTTTTTTTAGGGCTGGATGTTGGCACTGATTACCTGATTTGATTCAACTTTGATTCACAAGGTCCCGATTCGACTTGATTTTGATTTCATTAGCTACTGATTTGATTAGCTACTGATTTGATTAGGCTCAGTGGTGATGGTTTCAGGCACCAGCACCTGCCGTTCTTGTCAAAAGCCTGTAATTTGGTTTCTGATTGGTGACAGATTCAGTTCGATTCAATTAATTGTTCTCTATATTCTTTTCCCGTCCCTATTAATGAATGGCATTTTGAGTTTTGGAATAGAGTACTTTTACCGTTTCTCAGACTTCTCAGACTCTCAGATTTGTTTCCATAAAAATTTCCATAATCTCGAAGGACACTTGACTTGATACCTTCGCATAATACCTTTCAAAGTCTTATAATCGATATTGAGACTCAAAGTCAGTACAGATAAATGTAGTTTCTCAGATAATGGTGCTCTAACCAGTGATCTGTTAGTACTGTATATTGTCCTTGCGAGAATCCAGCACTTTGAAGCTTTTGACACCTTTTGAAACCTTTTAATTAACTCTTTCACTACCACACTACAGAAGGTTAACCCTTTACTATCACACTACAGACGGTACTAGTGAAAGGGTTAACCTGCTGTCGTGTGGTAGTGAAAGTGTTAAACTTCTGTATTGTCGCAGTGAAAGGGTTTCCGCTTTCGTATTGCGGCAGTGAAAGGGTTCAAATGGATGGATACAGTTATTGCTTTTCTTTTTTTTTGTATCTAGTTTTTCTCCCCATTTTTCTCCCATCCCAATTTTCGTATTATCCAATTCTACTAGACCATGCCTCCCACTGGTCGGCTGCAATGTGGACCAAGCCTTGCATCACGTGTCCCCTCCGGTACACGAGGAGGCAGCTGTCGCATCTTTTCACCTGTACAGCGCGATCTCAGCGGCGAGGAGTAACGCGTGGGAGGCTCACACTGCCCCCGTTGCTTCCTGATTCTGCTGTACAGGCGCACCAACCGACCTGTAGGAGTCGCGGTCCACAACGTCCGATCCCCACCCACCGGCTTTCCCACCCTCTACCACTTGCCAATTGTATTAGTAGTATGAACGACCAGCCAAGCCGGAAGCAACGCAGAGAGCTGGGCTCGAACCCAGCATCTCCTGCGTTAGTGGCGAGCGCCTTGCCCACTGAGCCACTTAGCCGCCCCAGTTATTGCTTTTCTTTACTGCTGCCTCAGACCAAGGTTGTAACTCAGACAGACCGGCTCAGATCTGTAGGGTAGCAGGCAAGAGAGGCTGGATATAGTTGTTGTGTGGCTGATGCCAACACCGGCACAAACGCTTCAAACCCGACGCCGGTGCCGTAATGCTCCCTTTCTTGTTGTTAGAAGAATGCAGTATTTGTATTTGATTCTGGTTTACGAAATGATACTTTATTTTGAATGAATGAAAATGAATGCATATCTTTTCTACTGCAGTAGATACAAATGTATGTCATGTTTAACATTTGTACGAGCTACGGTACCCGTTTCTGTGATTGGAACATTGTACACACTGATTAATAATCAAGAAAGAAAACCTCTGATTATAAGAATTAAACATTTAGAATATTTTCTATACCATTCAGTATATTTTTGAAACCGTATAATGAATACGAGACCATCTGGGACATATCGTTATTTTATATGATACCCAGCTATGATACGCACGCTGTGTGTTGGGTTAGCATGGCAGAGGCTGAGTACAGTTGAGTCTGGCTGTGATCTGCGTGTTGGGTTAGCATGGCAGAGGCTGAGTACAGTTGAGTCTGGCTGTGATCTGCGTGTTGGGTTAGCATGGCAGAGGCTGAGTACAGTTGAGTCTGGCTGTGATCTGCGTGTTGGGTTAGCATGGCAGAGGCTGAGTACAGTTGAGTCTGGCTGTGGGCTGTGTGTTGGGTTAGCATGGCAGAGGCTGAGTACAGTTGAGTCTGGCTGTGATCTGCGTGTTGGGTTAGCATGG
>NC_140167.1:17109318-17186380 GCF_963971535.1 Notolepis coatsorum | reverse complement strand
ATTCTCAATTCATCAAGGGGGCGCAGCGGTGTCTCCTGAGGACTCCCGACACCCCGCCGCACTGAACACACAACAACCCACCACGCGACCTGAGGCTTAGCCGCTCCCCGTTGTAGCCCTGTCGTAAGTAGCACCTCAAACGTCTTTTGATCTGCGCGTAGCGGCGGAGCTGTGAGAGAGGAGAGGCCCGTGGTTTTGAAGGGCACGGCGGAACAGAACAGAGAGCGTCGGCAGGAGTTCCCTCTCTCTTATCCGCCGCAGGGCCAGGGAGGACGGGTGCCAGAAGACCCCGCAGGCACTATTAGCCAACAAAGGCCTTCACCTCCACCCCCTCGGCGCTGGCCCTCGTAGACCCTGCCTCCTCCCTGGCCCGGCCCTCGTAGACCCTGCCTCCTCCCTGGCCCGGCCCTCGTAGACCCTGCCTCCTCCCTGGCCTGGCCCTCGTAGACCCTGCCTCCTCCCTGGCCTGGCCCCCTCGTAGACCAGGGTTTCCGTTAGAAAAAATTGTTGCCGGTCTCCGTGACCTGCAAGATTTCAACTACCGGACAAATGAGATTAATTCCGGTCATAGTTTATTGAGCTTTAAAACAATTGAGATAGGCAGGCTATATAAAGAATGTCATCCTCAAGGCATGTAGATTTATAATATTATTACTTAAAACTAGGCTACTTTTGCGTATACAGTCATTAATATATTCCAAATAAAATAAGTCCCTCGATACTCCGTCTCCGTGCTGCTGCTGACTTGAAATAAAATAGACCGCGTATGTGGCAGTCGGTCCGACACTAAACAGCAGTCTGTTATAATCACATTTTTATGAGCTAACGAATTCCGTTATATTGGACATTTGTATTAATTATATCAAGCGAAGAACTGAGAAAGCAGAGAGCCGGCAACATTATCGTGGTTTGCGTGACTACTCTCTCCACCTCAATGTCACGCGGTCGAAAAGGGCGCTTGTCTATTGGACAGTGGAAATGTGTGTGTGGCTGCGATCCTGTGTGTGCGCGCGCGCGTGTGTGTGTGTCTGTGTGTGTACTGCGGAGCCCAGATCAGCGGAGCCGAGTTTTGACATGGCATTGATCCATTGTTCTATTGAAGCACATTACCACCATCCTCTCGCTAAACAACTTGTAGACCACGGTGTTTTTATGAGTGCCCACAAGTAGCCGTTTTAATAATATAATAAGCCGCGCGCCTCGGTAATAATAATAAGCCGCGTTTTTTCTTCCTTCTTCCCAAGATGCACAGACATAGATAGATAGATAGATAGATAGATAGATAGATAGATAGATAGATAGATAGATAGATAGATAGATAGATAGAGAGATAGATAGATAGATAGATAGATAGAGAGATTAGATGCAGTGTGCTTGTTTTGCAGTGAGTGCTGCGAGCAGTGGTAATAATAATCACTTCCTATATTTGGTTCGCGTTTGGTCCGATGAAGCGAACCGAGACCTACGTTTTTAAAGCTCTCGCTGACAACGTCGTTGTCATTATTAGAAGCAACGAGGAAACAAATGTAATGATCGTTTCGTTCATCGCATAGGCTATTTAATTTTAGCCTATTTTAATACAATTCAAATAATCAAATTGTGCTTAGACTCAGGGAATTATTTTCACCGGACATTAAGACCGGAGAAATTAAATATGTCGGACTTCAAGAGATTTTGCCGGACAAATACCGGTAATTACCGGCTAACGGAAACGCTGTCGTAGACCCTGCCTCCGCCCTGCCCGCTGCAGACTCTCAGCCTCACCTCCGCCCTGCCCGCTGCAGACTCTCAGCCTCAGCCTCCGCCCTGCCCGCTGCAGACTCTCAGCCTCAGCCTCCGCCCTGCCCGCTGCAGACTCTCAGCCTCAGCCTCCGCCCTGCCCGCTGCAGACTCTCAGCCTCACCTCCGCCCTGCCCGCTGCAGACTCTCAGCCTCCTCCCTGCCCGCTGCAGACTCTCAGCCTCACCTCCGCCCTGCCCGCTGCAGACTCTCAGCCTCTGCCCTGCCCGCTGCAGACTCTCAGCCTCACCTCCTCCCTGCCCGCTGCAGACTCTCAGCCTCTGCCCTGCCCGCTGCAGACTCTCAGCCTCCTCCCTGCCCGCTGCAGACTCTCAGCCTCCTCCCTGCTCACTGCAGACTCTCAGCCTCCTCCCTGCCCGCTGCAGACTCTCAGCCTCACCTCCGCCCTGCCCACTGCAGACTCTCAGCCTCCGCCCTGCTCACTGCAGACTCTCAGCCTCCTCCCTGCACGCTGCAGACTCTCAGCCTCCTCCCTGCACGCTGCAGACTCTCAGCCTCACCTCTCCTGTAAATTCCAGGGCTCGTCCCTCCAGGGGCTTCTGGCATCGTACATGTACCTGCAGCACAGCGCCCCGCATTCCATCTCCCCGCCCCCGGCTGAGTTATATATTGGCCGAACCCCCCCCCCCCCCCCCCCCCGCCTCTTAGTACCCTTACTTAAAGGGGCACTTACGCCGAAAAACTACGGCGGTTTGCTTTGCATATAATCTCACACGTATCCCCGAGGCTCTAAACTGTTTCGCGCACATTCATTTAGTTTGACGCTATTGAGAGTCAATGGACTTGAATATCTCCTCCGGTGATGTCATCAGAGGACACCGAATCCTTGTGTCGTAATTACAGCTCAGTGAAATGATGTAGATGGAAATAATAGCAATCCCCATTGCAATCCTTATCTAAATTTATTACATGGCGTTTTAACATTCGCCGAAATGCTTGATTGTGATTGGTCAATAGCCCCCGACAGCGGTGAATTCTTTTTTGATAACCACTGGTGATTATTGTTTTTCGCAGCTGGAGTAATCAAGCCCCACTGACACACACTGTTTCAGTGCAATCAGACACACCTGCCGGGCTGCCCGCGATAATAATAATCACTTTATTTGGGCTGACAGAGCCACAGAACAACTGTGTCTGCATTTGATCTCGTCTTGTCGATTTTGTAAAATGAATTAGGTATATTGTTAGTAAGTTAGCCATGTAATAAGCGGGATAATGTATAGCTATACTCGATCATCATCGCAAAATAATTGACCTTCACTGACGTTTAAAACACCTCGCCGAGGCGCCTCGGTATTTTAAACTCTGTGTTGGTCAATTATTTTGCGACAATGACCTCGTAGCTATACATTATCCCTTACTTGTTCTCATCTGCATCGTTTCATTGAGCTGTAATTAACACAACACAAAGGATTCACTGTCCTCTGATGACATTGCCGGAGGAGATATTCAAACTCATAAACTCTCAATAACTAAATGAATGTGTGAAAAACATTCCGGCGAAGTGCCCCTTTAATAGGGGCGTAACGACACGTCGATTCAAAAGGCAAGTGCGAACCTTCGTTTTTAATTATGCAAGAAATTCGCTCCTAAATAATTTTTCTGGTTCAGTATTGTCGAGTCTTGACTTTAGGCACATAGCCCACATTTACGCATTAACGTACTGTAGCGCATATTGCAGCTGCGGTTAGTTACTGGTCACGGGATGCTTCAATATCATTTGGATGGTAATCCATTTTGTGAATACATTTGTTGAAACAACATCTTTGTTGGCCGACGGCTCCTGCTATCTTAACCTTAGCAAGCTAAAGTGCTGCGCTCTGCATACGTAGCTTAATTAACGTGCATAACATACCTGTGTAACATTAACTTGTGTTCCGCTGGGAAGTTCAGCATCACTGCATTACACTTGGTTTAATCCAAACATCCATTCGGAAACGTTGTATTATGAAATAAGACGGGTGAGTGAGAGTCACTCAACTCTCTCTTTTTCGCATGATTGATTAATTTCCTGATAAATGTATGAAGGTGACCCCTCCTCATCCCGACTAGACTGTGTTGTTGTGTCTGTGTTCGCACGTGACCTTCGAATTCTTGTAAACACAACATAGTACTGTGATATTCTGATATATATCACATTCTGATATATATCTTTTGTGTAAAATAAATGTAAACGATTTAAACAGAGATAGAAAAAAATTATTATAATAAAAAGCGGAGGTTCGAACCCATTAATTAAGATTCGAACACCAACGTAACGAACGAAGGTCCGAACGCTCTAACGTTTGGGCTCAGCCCTAATAGGAACACACACACACACACACACACACACACACACACACACACACACACACACACACACACACACACACACACACAATGAAACGGCACCATGACAATCACATTCCAAGATAAAGACATAAAGAAATGTCACATTGTAATTTGTACTTGGAAATGAAATACTGTCAGTCAAAAAACCAAGAAAGATATGGTGATATATTATCGTCCGGCTCTTAATTACATACAGTACATTCATTTAGATCAATAACGCATAGCAAAACAAAGCGGCAGGTCAGAATACTTTAACATTTTATTACCAGATTCAGAGAACGGTGCTTCAGGTTTTTCCATTCCCGTGTTAAGCAGAGCGTAACCAATACAATTCCACTCTCTACCTCATTTTGGTTGCACTGTTATACTTATGATTCATGCATTGTAACGTGATTGTGTTCGCTGGATCACAGTGTATGATGTTGTAACTAGGGATGTCCGATATTATCGGCCTACCGATATTGGCATTAAAATGTGATATCGGAAAATAAACAAATCTTTTTTCTTTTTTTTTTTCTTTTTACATTTCTATAACCTTTATTTACCCAGGCAAGCAAGTAAGAACAAATTCTGATTTTATTTATTGTCAAAAGTATGCATAATGTTAATTCCACAACAAGAGATATGTAATGTTAATTACCTGAAATTATTAAGTTTTTTGGGGGGGGGGGGGGGAACCCTGCATATATCGGTATCGGTTGATATCGGTATCGGAAATTAAGAGTTGGACAATATCGGTATATCAGTATCGGTAAAAAAGCCAATATCGAGCATCCCTAGTTGTAACGTGATTGTGTTACTGTTCGCTGGATCACAGTGTATGATGTTGTAACGTGATTGTGTTCGCTGGATCACAGTGTATGATGTTGTAACGTGATTGTGTTCGCTGGATCACAGTGTATGATGTTGTAACGTGATTGTGTTCGCTGGATCACAGTGTATGATGTTGTAACGTGATTGTGTTCGCTGGATCACAGTGTAGGATGTTGTAACGTGATTGTGTTCGCTGGATCAGAGTGTATCGCATTATATTTTTGGGCACGTGTTACTGTATCGTTATCGTTATCATATATATATTTTTTTATCCACTTTTTCTCCCCATTTTCTATTTTTCTCCCATCCCAATTTCGTGTATCCAATTCTTCGCTCCCCTGTCTTGAACGTTGCTAGACTATGCCTCCCACTGGTCGGTTGTAGTGAGGACAGAAGCCTTGCATCACGCGTCCCCTCCGGTACACCAGGAGGCAGCCTGTCGCATCTTTTCACCGCAGCAGCTCGAACTCTCAGTGGCGAGGAGTAACGCGTGGGAGGCTCATGCTGCCTCCGCTACTTCCTGCTTCCAAACCGACCTGTAGGAGTCGCTGTCCACAATGTCAAATCCCCACCCACCGGCTTTCCCACCCTCTAACACTTGCCAATTGTGTTAGTATGAACGACCGGCCAGCCGGTAGCAACGCCGAGAGCTGGGCTCGAACCCAGCGTCTCCTGCGTTAGAGGCGAGTGCCTTGCCCACTGCGCCAATCAGCCGCCCCTTATCGTTATCATATTGTATCACCGCTAGGGCTGAGCCCAAACGTTTGAAGGTTCGAACCTCCGCTTTCCCCCCCTTTTTTTTTAATAGAAGTGTTATGTACGCTGTCTCTATGTGTTCGGGAGACTCAGGTGCATAAAAACCTGATTATAATCATGGCTCTGCCACAACCACAACGCGAGCTGTGAGTGAATAATGCGAAGGGGAGCATTACGGCAGGAAACTTATTTTATGAAAAAGAGTGAGACGAGGGCGGAGTAAAATACCCGGAAAGACTAATGAAAATGAAATACATTTCCTTTTAAACAACTTTATTCTTTCTTTGCGGCCCCGGTAGCCGGTACCAAATGATCCACGGCCAGTCCACGACCCGATGGGACCTCTGCTACTGTATAGAGCCTTCTCTCTATACTCCGTTATGCACAAGTTTACAGACTTTCGGAGCGCGTACTGGAGTAGATTATTCAATGCGACTGCCGGCCAGCTTTTGTGCGACGGAGAACAATACAAATTGTGACGGAGAGAAGATCGGAGAGAGAAGATCATCCGATTCAGATTTAACACAAAAACGGTTCCAAAGATATTAATGTTTCTCTGCATATTTTCACACCGCCAACAAAGTACTGGGCCCATTGTCTGGGAATGGATTTTGGTGCGTCTCCACTCCTCTCATGTATGTGCTTCTCCTCTCCGATACCCGACAGAAAGTATTTAGCCAGTGGCCACTCCTCTCAGACGCAACTGTGGTTTTTTCACACAGCGAAGGAAAATAACACTGTCGGACAATCTAACAATAATAAACACGTTTACAAGTCGTATTAAGTTTTGAAAATAAGGAGAGAACATTTTAAAGCACTTGGGCACGCGGTTGTTTCACTCTGACTGTATCGTACTGTATAACCTCCTCTTAACCTCTTACCTCTCTTACGCTGCATGTCTCGACACGGAGACAGAGGGGCAGCCTTGCTTGTTGTGTCACAAGTTATCAAGCTGATGCAAGAACCACAGGACCTGCCAAAGTTTGCCGGGCGCTGACAGCTCTCTGTGCGATAACTGGTATCAAACTAGAGGGATTGGGTTATCAGTGGGGGGGGGGGGGGGGGGGGGGGGGGGTCAGGCTCTCTCTGCAGAGAGACAGATAGATAGATAGATAGATAGATAGATAGATAGATAGATAGATAGATAGATAGATAGATAGATAGATAGATAGATAGATAGATAGATAGATAGATAGATAGATAGATAGATAGATAGATAGATAGATAGATAGATAGATAGATAGATAGATAGATAGATAGATAGATAGATAGATAGATAGATAGATAGATAGAATAGTTTATTGATTTAGAATGGAAATCAGTAAATCACACATATACATTTGATCACAATATGAACAGGTATACATTTCTTCATTTACCAATAGGATTCAAATAAACACAATAAAGCCATAGGCTTGTTTCCATTGTGGTCCTTCATCATTGGTGTCAGTGGATTTATGTACTGGTGTGTGGACGTGGGTGTTTGTAGTGTCTGTATGTCAGGATGTGTGGTATAAAAAATAGAAAATACATACAATAATATACCAGAGACAAGCAGATGTCGCCTTGCTTGTGGTTTTCTCATGTAAACTGAACTGCTTCCTCTAACAGAGGTCTGTTTGGCCCTCTGTCTGTCTTGTATGATCTGTACATATGTGGCTGTGTTGAAAGAACTGATACACATCTGTGTGTGCATGTGAAAGTATCCTCTTAAGAGTGTGTGTGTGTGTGTGTTTGTGCGTGTGTGTGTGTAGGTGTGTGTGTGTGTGTGTGCATATGTGTGTGTGTGTGTGTGTGTGTGTGTGTGTGTGTGTGTGTGTGTGTGTGTGTGTGTGTGTGTGTGTGTGAATGAATGAATGAATGAATGAAAACTTTATTTAACAGATTGCAGAATGGGTACAATACAGTACGGCTCAATACATACAATTGTTAAGGGGATGCAGACCTGAGAAAGACGTTTGTCTTGTTTCCATCAGGGTCCCCCATTTTCAATTCATATAGACATTTATGACATACACAACATACATGACATTTATGGCATAGGGACATATAGGTATTTAGTACTGATACATTTGTGACATAGGCGGTATTCAAATATACAGTACTGTTACCCCTAGATCCTGACAGAGTATATACATATGATGGGGAGGGGACTGTACATTAGGAGGGGGTGGGTGGGTGGGAGGGAAATATACATACGGCGGGGAGGGAATATATACATGCGGTGGGGAGGAGACTGTCTATTAGGAGGTGGTGGGGGTTTTGGGCATTTACGGTGGCCAGTTTCGAATTGCAGCCTCCCGTAGGTGCTCTTTAAGAGCGGTTTTGAATGTGGGCAGGGATTCACATTCCTTTACAGCTTTGGGTAGGGCGTTCCACATTGTTGTGGCATAATTGCGAAACGTGTTTAGTCCCTTGTTTGAGCCGAATCTGGGTTTCACATGATTTGTTGAGCTTCCTCTGGTGTTGTGGTCGTGGTATTCACTGACCTTTGGGAAGTATTTTGACATGTACATGGGCACCCCGGTCGTATAGTGTATCTTGTAGACCAGGCCCATTGCAAGTTGCTGTACTCTGTCGTCTACTCTAAGCCATCCTAGGTTGGCAAAGTGGGCAGGGGTGAGGTGGGTTCTAGGAGTAAGGTCAAGCAGTAGTCTGACCAGTTTGTTTTGTGATGTTTGTAATTTTGTTTTAAGCGCCTTTGAGGTGCTTTGGTACCATGAGGTGCACGCATAGTCATAGTACCCTTGAATGAGTGCTCCTGCCAGAGTCTTCAGGGTATTCTTGTTTACCAGAGAGGAGATCCGGTACAAGAATCTAGTTCGTTGGTTGACTTTTTTTATTACATTGGATGCCATTTTGTCACAGGAAAGATTTGCCTCTAGGATGGAACCCAGGTAGGTAATTTCGTCTTTCCTTGTGACAATATTGTCACCCACTGTAACTGAGAATCCGTCGGTCTTGCTGAGTTTGTTATTTGAACCGAAGAGAATGGACTCTGTTTTGCCCATGTGTAATGATAGTTTGTTATCAGCGAGCCATATGCAGATTTTGCCTAGTTCCGTGCTGAGGGTTTTTTCAACCTGCAATTTGTTCTTGTCAGAGACCAGCAGGGCAGTGTGTGTGTGTGTGTGTGTGTGTGTGTGTGTGTGTGTGTGTGTGTGTGTGTGTGTGTGTGTGTGTGTGTGTGTGTGTGTGTGTGTGTGTGTTCCACACCGGTTTAGTCAGTTCAGACTTCCTGTTTGCTAGCTTCCTTTTCACATCAGTATCTTAAACCAGCTTTTATGTTTGTCTGTGTCTGTGTATGTATCTGTGTATGTATCTGTGTGTGTGTCTGTGTGTGTGTGTGTGTGTGTGTCTGTCAGTGTGTGTGTGTGTGTGTGTGTGTGTGTGTCTGTGTGTGTGTGTGTGTGTCTGTGTATGTGTATGTGTCTGTGTATGTATCTGTGTGTGTGTGTGTGTGTGTGTGTGTGTGTGTGTGTGTGTGTGTGTGTGTGTGTGTGTGTGTGTGTGTGTGTGTGTGTGTGTGTGTGTGTGTGTATGTGTGTGTGTGTGTGTCTGTGTATGTGTGTCTGTCAGTGTGTGTGTGTGTGTGTCTGTCAGTGTGTGTGTGTGTGTGTGTGTGTGTGTGTGTGTGTGTCTGTCAGTGTGTGTGTGTGTGTGTCTGTCAGTGTGTGTGTGTGTGTGTGTGTATGTGTCTGTGTATGTGTATGTGTCTGTGTGCGTTCATGCGTGCATGTGCTCTCATTCTCCCACGAGGTCCATGTCTCCTGAGGCTATTTACCGTCGTATCTTTTCTAGCGCAGAATATTCAGGAAATAGCCTCCAGCAGGGCCGTTACCCTCATATTCTGTGGAGAAATATTCCTGATGAGGAACGACACGAGTATTGATTTATTGACGGCAGAGGGAGACTGTCAGTGTGTCAGAGGTGTGGCTGCTAATGTGAATACAGATGAAGTGGTGCGTGCGAGGCGTCGGGGTTGCGATTAAATTAGCTCTGTAGTGGCGTATATTCGCGCTTGCGGTGGGATTCCCCCGCGCGCAAAAAAATTTGTTGTGATGTTTCTGAGTCATTTTACATCTTTTTTTTTCATGATGAAAGCCTGTGTTGCAAATGAGTAATAAATTAATAAACAACTGCATAAATAATAATGAAGTTCACACGTCTGCGCGGACATTTTTATAACAAGCATATCATTTATTTTAGATCTCTTCATCTCTCTCTCTCTCTCTCTCTCTCTCTCTCTCTCTCTCTCTTTCTCTATCTATCTATCTATCTCTCTCTCCGCCTGACACTCTTTTTAACACACACACACACACACACATATACACACACACACATATATGCGCACACGCATACACCACGTACCGCTGTTGAAAGAACTGATACACATCCGTGTGTGCATGTGAAAGTATCCTATTAAAAGTGTGTGTGTGTGTGTGTGCATATATGTGTGTGTGTGTATATGTGTGTGTGTCTCTCTTTCTCTCTCTCTCTCTCTCTCTCTCTCTCTCTCTCTCTCTCTCTCTCCCCCTGACACACACACACACCACGTACTGCTCTGTTCACAGTTACAATATGAACCTTGTGTTTTCACGTCACTAAAACAACAACTCACGCCGCTATGTTTCCTGATAGTGACTTGTTCAACACTGATGCTTCTCTCCTGCTCAACCCTGTTCCTTCATGCTTGTTCACACATCGCTCATCGCTCGTTCACAGCATTCTTAACATGAGGAAGTGAGGTTGTCCACAGTGCACTACATCACTGGTTTAACATGATGATTTTAATTGTCTATTGCTAGGTTTTTAGTGAGTTTTTCCTTACCTTCGCTGGGGTATGTCTGGGAGTGTTGCATGTATTTATTTTACATTTATTTTGGATTTCATGGTGGTTTTTGTTCTTGATTTATTGTGATGTTTCTTCTTGAAGAATACTTATTACCTTGTGATTTCGGGCTTTACAAATACATTTGATTCGATTTGAGCTGTGATCAACACAACACAAGGATTCAATGTCCCCGATGACTAGTGGGCCATATTCAAGCTCATTTACTCTCAATAACTGTCAAACTAAATGTACGTGTGCTTTAATGTGTTTTTCGGATGTCTGTGAGATTATATGCAAAATAAATCAGCACTGTTTTTTTTGGTGAAGTGCCCAGAAATGACAAATAAAATTCAGAATGTCCTTCCGAGCGATGGGAACTAGACGCCACTTCTGCAAAGGTCCTCTCTTACATGTAGTTCAGCAGGAAGAGTTCGGAAGCACTAACTTTACAGGCTGATGTGTTCACACCATTTAGTTAAATAACACCAACCATAAGCCTGTTTAGATGACGACGATGATGATGATGATGATGATGAGCACAGCAGAATAGCCTCCTCACTGTATCCTAATTGATCCGCCGAAGCCAGACCATGGATAACATGCACTCACTTCCAATCCCTCTAAATCTCTTTATGCGTGACTGCAGTACCAAGCTGCTCGACAAAAGGAGAACACATGAATCTTCATGATGCCAACTCTGATGAGCGTGCTTAGGCTAAGATGTGGCTCCTCTGTGCCTACTTCAAACCATGGCACGTGTGCAGACAGTTTTTAACTCTAACCCGCTCTAAAAAAGCCCTAAATCGGACCAACAGGCGCATAGAATTGACATCCCCTGATGCGTAACGATCTAGAATAATCACATTCCCTCCAGTGATGTCCGAGCGTCGTGCGAGAGGGTCTTCGGACGGGGGTCCCTTTCATGTGTTTCAGTTATGGTTCTGGTCCAGGGGACGTTAAATTGAAATTCATTCATTTTCGAAGCAACACCAACATGATCATTTATGAAGTCCGCGGCTGGCAGCGCATGGACGTGTTTCATTGTCGTTTTAGGCCACATCTAACCGGTATATTGCACAAGGGACGCCTTTTTTTGCTCCCGATCCGATCCCGATCATGTGATTTTGAGTATCTACCAATACCGATCTTTCCCGATCCAATCTTTCACATTAGTAACCAATTTGACGCATTTTTGTCCGAAACTGGTGAAGCGCGACAAGCCCCTCTGTTGCCTAATAGTCCCTCGAGGGGCTTGAGCGCGGTGGCTCTCATTACATTCACCCTGAGAAATGTGCTTCATACGAGAAATATTAAAAGTTTCAATCTGTTTGCACATTAGTATACATTCACAGTGTTCGACTTACGTAATGATTTGCTCCATTTTGGTCTGAAACGCCGGCGATAATCCTCAGTCACAAAGCAAATATTGACGACGTTATCCAGGTGAAAAGTTTACTTCATTCAAGCGAGGCATTGCAACCTAATCTAAAAACTCTGCCTTACCTCCCCGAGCACAATGACTAGGGATGGGTACCAAATTCGGTACTTTTAAAGGTACTTACCGAAACACGTCGGTACTACCAAGTATCGATTCACGTGAGATACCGACATTATTTTCTTTTTAAATGTTTAAAAAAAAAAATTACACTTATTACTATACAAAATATACGCTTACGTAGGATTTGACTTGATTCAACAACAAAGCAGTCAGCCCCCGACTGTCGGGGCAATGGCAAGCCGAAAACGGTCGAAAGTGTAGTTATTTGAAGTTTTGATTTTTTTTTTCATGACTGAGGTAGGTAGATTACATTTTTAGAGACTAAAATACAGAAAAAAAGTACCGTTGGGTACCGGTATCGATTCACAGGTACCGGTACCGTATCGGTTCAAATGTGAAAGGTACCCAACCCTAACAATGACGCCTCCAGCCTGCTGCTTCATGAGATGGTAATAACATACATAGAGCAATGGCGCCATCGTCTGTAAAAATCAGGTGACTGCAAGTCCCTCTTGAGGGATTTGGCATACATCACTGTCGTGCAACGGTGTAAATTAAAGGAAATGCATTTCTTCTGGCAAATTCTTCTGCTCTGTGTGACAATAAATTAATTAATGATGATATTATATGTAATTTAAAACCAAAACTAAGGCCTCAGTATGAGTTTAAGACGTGAACATGGTTTGTTGAATAAAATTTAAAATTTAAAATGTTGACTGCCAAAAAAAGAAAAAAAGAATTCCCGATCCCGATCCTCTGAAAATCACGTGATCGGCCCCGATCCCGATCACGTGATCGGATCGGGGCATCCCTATTGCACACTGAACATCACCCTCTCCATTCTAGCTGTAGAATATATCGCATAATCGATGCGTGAAACTGGACTGCATATCAAAGATGCAACTCGACAATTACCATCGCTTCTGCATACATTTTTTGTATATACTGTACGGTATTCTGTTCTTAGATGCTTCGCTGTTGTGTCACATGATAGGATCCTTCTAAGGGAGGAAGCAGGTCTCATTTAAGTCTTCCTCTGTATCAGAGATTCACATACTGCCGTTCTGGTCTAGCAGGCATTGCATGTGTGTGTGTGTGTGTGTGTGTGTGTGTGTGTGTGTGTGTGTGTGTGTGTGTGTGTGTGTGTGCGTCTGTGTGCGTCTGTGTGCGTCTGTGTGCGTCTGTGAGTGTGATTGCTGTTATTTTAGCAGTCAAGTCAGGAAAATATCCATGAGGCATCTGGTTGATCTTCAGTTACAGTATGAATGTGTAAACAGTACACAGCGGCTTAATGTTCCTGAAGAGCCCGTCATAACTACCACTACCACACTACAGAAGGTTAACCTTTCACTACCACACTACAGAAGGTTAACCTTTCACTACCACACTACAGAAGGTTAACCTTTCACTACCACACTACAGAAGGTTAACCTTTCACTACCACACTACAGATGGTTAACCTTTCACTACCACACTCCAGAAGGTTAACCCTTTAACTACCACATATACCTATACCTATATAACCTTTCACTACCACACTACAGAAGGTTAACCTTTCACTACCACACTACAGATGGTTAACCTTTCACTACCACACTTATTCAGTAATTCAGTAACTCTCACAGTTAGGGTTAGCCGTATGGGGGACCCTGATGTAAACAAGACGAAAGTCTTTCTCTGGTCTGCATCCTCTTAACAGTTGTTTGTATTGAGCCGTACCGCATTGTACCCATTCTGCAATCTGTTAATAAAGTTTTCAATCAATCAATCAATCAATCAATCAGCCACTCTGCCCCTAGTGGCGGCCCGCGTGCCACTAGGGTGAGAAGCAATGCACTTCTCACCTGTGACATTGTGTGTCCTTGTGATGTCTTCACTGTATCTTAATACAATATTCATGGTGCTATTTCATTCAAAATGTATGGCCTATGTATACCATCATGGATATAGTAGAAACCTATGATGATACATCTGAGCCCTACCCACAACGTTTCCATAACCTTCCCAGCATGCCGTTTCCATGCAGCCTGTTAATAATAATAATAATAATAATAATGCATTTTATTTATAAGGCGCCTTTCAAGGCACTCAAGGTCGCCGTACAACAATCTAAAAACAATTAATTGACAATCACAATCCATTAAAAAATAAAATCAGACAAAAAATAAAATCAGACATACGCCTGCCTAAACAGGTTGGTTTTGAGGTGGGTTTTAAATGGGATGATGGAGTCAATGTTCCTGATGTCGGGGGGGAGGGAGTTCCAGAGGCGGGGGGCAGAGCAGCTGAAGGCTCTTGACCCCATGGTGGACAGACGGGCTGGGGGGACGGTCAGGTTGATGGAGGAGGCAGACCTGAGGGACCGGGTGGGAATGTTGATGTGGAGGAGGTCGGACAGGTATGGAGGGGCGAGGTTGTGGATGGCCTTGCATGTATGGAGGAGGATCTTGTAGTCTATGCGGTGTTTAATGGGAAGCCAGTGTAGTTGGCGTAGGACGGGGGTGATGTGACTGATGACAGGGGTTCTGGTTATTATACGGGCAGCAGCGTTCTGGACCAGTTGGAGCTTATGGCATATTAATCCACATGCTATACACATCCACACTGCCATGAGACATACTGCTCCCATCCACATGCTATACACATCCACACTGCCATGAGACATACTGCTCCCATCCACATGCTATACACATCCACACTGCCATGAGACATACTGCTCCCATCCACATGCTATACACATCCACACTGCCATGAGACATACTGCTCCCATCCACATGCTATACACATCCACACTGCCATGAGACATACTGCTCCCATCCACATGCTATACACATCCACACTGCCATGAGACATACTGCTCCCATCCACATGCTATACACATCCACACTGCCATGAGACATACTGCTCCCATCCACATGCTATACACATCCACACTGCCATGAGACATACTGCTCCCATCCACATGCTATACACATCCACACTGCCATGAGACATACTGCTCCCATTCACATGCTATACAAATCCACACTGCCATGAGACATATTGCTCCCATCCACATGCTATACACATCCACACTGCCATGAGACATACTGCTCCCATCCACATGCTATACAAATCCACACTGCCATGAGACATACTGCTCCCATTCACATGCTATACACATCCACACTGCCATGAGACATACTGCTCCCATTCACATGCTATACACATCCACACTGCCATGAGACATACTGCTCCCATTCACATGCTATACACATCCACACTGCCATGAGACATACTGCTCCCATTCACATGCTATACACATCCACACTGCCATGAGACATACTGCTCCCATTCACATGCTATACAAATCCACACTGCCACGTTTCTTTCTCATATGTATTCTGCATTCGCACGTCCTCACTCTGCCATTAAATGTTACAGCACACAGTATGTGGGGATGTAGTCCCTGCTGGCACTGCCCCTCCCTGATTAAAGGGATACTCGGTCGACTGATACTCCATGGGGATGGGATGCTACCAGTTAGTTCATTAGTCCATTTAACTGGCAGATCTGTGAAATTCAGTTCCTCACGTTATTTCTTGTTTATATTGAGTGTTTATTAAAGAGCACAGCATGTTGGCTAATGATAGAGGAGCTAGTTTAAAGTGTGGTCCCTTGGTGGTGGTGGTGGTGGTGGTGGTGGTGTGTGTGTGAGTCCGTGCGTGTGTGTCTATGTGTGTGTCTGTGTGTGTGTTATATTAAGTATATACTGTATGTATGTATATGTACATATCTGTGTTGGTCTCAGTTTTTTTCTCATAAAAAAATACAATAATTATAAAATAAAATGATATTTTATTTATACAGCCAGCACTGTATACCGTTTTACATAGGAAATAACTCATTCAGCATAAAAAAGGCCAATTAACCAGCCAATGGACAACATCTTGGTCTTGATATATCCATGCCGATATTATATCCAACGATATTAATAATAATAATAATAATAATAATAATAATAATAATAATAATAATAATAATAATAATAATAATAATAATAATAATAATAATAATAATAATAACTTTATTTGTATAGCACTTTTTATACAGAAATTGCAGTTCAAAGTGCTTCACAACAGTAAAAAATACAGGCATAAGCGAGCATACAAAATTAAATACAAAAAGGAGGTAGCAAGGTAAGGTAAATCACAGTTTTTCAGTAATACAGATAATAAAATAGAATAGATTAGATAGAGTAAAAGTTTAAAATAGGCTAAAAATAATAAAATAAAACGGACAGTAAAAAGTGTGATAAAATTGTTCAATAAAAAATATAACTAGACAATTCGGCGGGGGAAATTGTGAAAGTGTGGGTGATGCCTGTGCACCGCCGGCCAACGGGAGAGGGTCTGTATTGTCTCTATGACAAACGGTTAAAAAGATACAAAAGAGGTGGTTGCTAGGGTGTAGCTGGTTGCTAGGGTGTTTCTAGGTGGTTGCTAGGGTGTTATAGCTGGTTGCTAGGGTGTTTATAGGTGGTTGCTAGGGGGTTTCTAGGTGGTTGCTAGGGTGTTATAGGTGGTTGCTAGGGGGTTTCTAGGTTGCTAGGGTGTTATAGGTGGTTGCTAGGGTGTTTCTAGGTGGTTGCTAGGGTGTTATAGGTGGTTGCTAGGGTGTTTCTAGGTGGTTGCTAGGGTGTTATAGGTGGTTGCTAGGTTGTTATAGGTGGTTGCTAGGGTGTTATAGCTGGTTGCTAGGGTATTTCTAGGTGGTTGCTAGGGTGTTATATGTGGTTGTTAGGGTGTTTCTAGCTGGTTGCTAGGGTGTTTCTAGGTGGTTGCTAGGGTATTTCTAGGTGGTTGCTAGGGTGTTCTATGTGGTTGTTAGGGTGTTTCTAGGTGGTTGCTAGGTTGTTATAGGTGGTTGCTAGGGTGTTTTAGGTGGTTGCTAGGTTGTTATAGGTTGTTGCTAGGGTGTTTCTAGGTGGTTGCTAGGGTGTTACTAGGTGGTTGCTAGGGTGTTTCTAGCTGGTTGCTAGGGTGTTTCTAGGTGGTTGCTAGGGTGTTATACATGCTTGCTAGGGTGTTTCTAGGTGGTTGCTAGGGTGTTTCTAGGTGGTTGCTAGGGTATTTCTAGGTGGTTGCTAGGGTGTTATAGGTGGTTGCTAGGGTGTTTCTAGGTGGTTGCTAGGGTGTTTCTAGGTGGTTGCTAGGGTATTTCTAGGTGGTTGCTAGGGTGTTATAGGTGGTTGCTAGGGTGTTTCTAGGTGGTTGCTAGGGTGTTTCTAGGCGGTTGCTAGGGTGTTATAGGTGGTTGCTAGGGTGTTATAGCTGGTTGCTAGGGTGTTTCTTGTTAGTTGCTAGGGTGTTATAGGTGGTTGCTAGGGTGTTCCAGGTGGTTGCTAGGGTATTTCTAGGTGGTTGCTAGGGTGTTATAGGTGGTTGCTAGGGTGTTTCTAGGTGGTTGCTAGGGTGTTATAGGTGGTTGCTAGGGTGTAACTGAGGGGTACAATTCCCTGACTGTATTGATAAGTATGGTATCATTAAACCACTACCGCTTTATGTACTTTAATTACTGGCCATACAGTACACGATATATGAATATGATGAACACTTCCCACAATGAAATCGGTTCCAGTCAAAGGTATTAATCAAGTATTTAATGGAGCAAAAGGTACATAGGATACTTTACATTATTCTTTGAATGCACTTGTAAGGCAAAGGAGTATGCGTAGGCAAATCAATAACGAATGTCCATTCTCTGGTTACGCAGGAGGTAATTATACAACCTGAATCTTAAGGAATTATATCTATGGTACACTAGTAATAGCGGGAGATACTGGAAGGGGTTCCCACTGGTTGTAAGCCAGCAAGGGGGTAGAAGATATGTCGGTAGTAGGACGTCTGGTCAACGATGACTAGGGAGACTTCAGGTACAGAAGCCGGTGCAGTAGTCTCTTGATCCACAGACGAATACAGCTTGGTTCTCTTGTAGACTGTAGCTCTACAGTGAAGAAAGCTAGGCGGCCTCAGGCTCTCTGAGCGCCGACTCGACTTGACTCCTCTCGGGGTAAATCCAACACGTGCAGGCGTCGGCGATTATCCGCTCCATAAATCATAGGACCAAAGCAAATATATTCCAGCCGCAAAGGCTATGCAGTCGTCGGGTAGATTAATCCAGTGTACATGTCCACACGGTTCTCGCCTAGGTCTCCTCGGGTGAAGGCGCCATGCGGTCGGCCCAGCCTGGATAAGAACTCTAGCTAATACGAGAAAGCGTTGGAGATGCTGGTCACTATAGAATTCTAACCGCACGATACACTATACACAAATAGACTATTAAAGACTCAATAGAAATATGTCGCACTCGACGGTATAGCGCCAAACTCTGACAATTCAGTTACTAATTCGCACGCGGTCTCGATGCTCTACTCTGAGGCCAAACAGGCCATACTTCACCGCACGTTGTATCGTGGGTGAGGCTTCAACTTATCGGTAACATGCTAAGTGCACGAAGGGTACGGAGGTAAGGGGCTAAGGGTCTTCTACATTCACCTGCGCCGTATTTATACGCACAGTGCACAAATAGTGCCACTCTCATTTCTGTCGCCGTATCCCTGGGCAGGGCCGGGCAAGTACAGACATGTCGTGTCGGTGACTTTGAACTTGGCTCCGGGGGCCGGTCCCTGGCGCCGGTGGACCGCTGTCCAATAGGAGAATGAACTATTATGGGCTGGACTAAAGGGATATTCCGTGTATATGTACAAGGAATATACAAGGGATATCAAACGATATACAAATACTATGCAATATATATCAATAAATAAATATATATATTCGGTTTAATCTGATCCTTTGTAACAGCCGCCCCCTAATTAGTCCCACCTAATTAGCTAAGCAGAGACAGATTAACCGCACTGTCCTCTACTCAATGTCTGTTGTGAGGGTCAGTCAGTTCACAAAGTCATGGGGTCATGGTCGTCATCGATAGTATCGGGGAGCCTTGGCAGTTCTATTAGCCTCGCCACGGGTCGGGTGTAGGTCCGCCCTTGGACGAGCACTTCAGCTGCTCTGACCTTTCCGTCGGCACCGGTGATCACTTTGCTTACGCGGCCAGCCGGCCACATAGCTCGGGGTAGTGACTGGTCGATAATCATGACGACTGTTCCTTCTGTCAAATTGTCTCTCTCTTTTACCCATTTCTGGCGGGTCTGTAGAGACGGTAGGTAGTGGAGTAGGAAGCTGTTCCAAAACTTGTCAGCCAATACTTGACTGTACCTCCACATTCTTCGGCCGTTCGCTTCTTCAGGCCTGTACATTGTCTGGGGTAGCGCGGGGTCCAGCCGCCCCATCAAGAGTGTGTTGGGGGTGACTGGGTCGACATCTGCTACATCACTTGAGACGTAACCGAGGGGCTTTGAGTTCAATACTCCCTCGATCTCCGTGAGGACTGTCATTAGGACTTCTTCCGCCACGGTCTGGGCCCCAAGCACGGCGTACAGGGCTGTCTTTATTGAACGTACTTCTCGTTCCCAAGTTCCACCGAAGTGAGGTGCGTTCGGGGGATTAAACTGGAAGTCAATCTGGGATGGAGCGAGGTGGGTCTTAAGTTCTGGGCCCATAGCTTGGAAGCTCTCTCTCAGCTCTCTTTCTCCGCCTTTGAAGTTTGTCCCGTGATCAGACAACAATATAGACGGTTTGCCTTTCCGCGATGTGAATCTTCGGAAGGCCATAAGGAATGAGTCTGTGCTCATGGTTGGGAGGAGTTCTATATGTATCGCTCGGGTGGTCATGCATTTGAATACAATACCCCACCGCTTCTCGGTTCCTCTTCCTTTCTTTATATACAGCGGGCCGAAACAGTCCATACCGGTGGAGTGAAAAGGCTTGTCGCCGAGTCGGAGGCGACAGGGAGGTAGGTCAGCCATCCGGGGTATACTGGGCTGCGCTCGCCACTTACGACAGTCTAGACAGGTTCGCTGGAAGCGCCGCACTGCTTCTCTCCCTTGCAGTATCCAATAACGACGTCTGATCTCCGCGAAGACTCTCTCTGCCCCTGCGTGGTGCACATCCTCGTCGTATTTCTTTATGATCAGCTCTGTGACCTTGTGTCGGCTGTTCAAGACTATCGGGTACTTGACGTCATCCGGTAAGTCTGGGGCTCTCCGCAGACGACCACCCACTCTGATGAGACTATGGGCGTCGCTCTCGGGTGCTAGGTGGAGCAGTCTGCTGTCTGATGGGACGGGCTTTGCTCCCTGTAGACAGTCTAGCTCATCGGGGAACGAGTCTCTCTGGGCTCGTTGTAGTAGAAGAAGTTCTGCTTCTTCGTAGTCAGCTGCTGAAATGTCAGTAGTGGGCTGAACCTCTGGGTGGTGCCACAGAAATGTCTTTAGCTGCGCACTCTCTAGGGTGAGGCAATCGTCTATGTCGGGGTCTGTGGAGACGAGTGTGTTCAATCCACAGAACACAGATTTCTTGTTTTCGGCCTCCTCTTTACTCGCCTCCCGTGGGGTGGGTGTAGGCCACTCTTCTTCCGGGAGCTTGAGAAACTCTGGTCCGTCACTGTATGGGTTGTGACGGGTGAGGTCATCCAGGGACATTCCCCGGGTGATGACGTCGGCTGGGTTGTGTTTTGTGTCCACATACCTCCAGCTTGCTACGTCTGTTAAATCTTGAATCTCTGTGACTCTGACCCCCACGAAGACCTTGTATCTGCACGAATCAGACCGGATCCATGTGAGTACTGTCGTGGAGTCTGACCACAAGATTGTTCTTTGCACCGGAATGGTGAGTTCACGTTGGATTAACGTGGCGAGGTGCGCTCCTGCTAGGGCTGCGCAGAGCTCTAGACGCGGGATAGATTGTTGCTTTCGTGGGGCTATTCTTGAGCGAGCCAGGATGAAAGCAGTATGTATTTCTCCCCCCTCCTCTCGGGCACGCAAGTAGGCCACCGAGCCGTAGGCTACTTCGGAGGTGTCGCTGAAGACGTGCAGGTCCATCTGGCACGTCTCCGGCCTCACTGTGGGTGGGAAGTAGCTGCGGTGTATGTTAACACCTGGGAGTGAGCTGAGTTCCGTCTCCCACTCTCTCCATGTGGATGCAAGGTGTTCGGGTATGGGGTCGTCCCAGCCCTGGTCCTTGTCCCATAACGCTCTTACAATCATCTTTGCCCTGGTGGTGTAAGGTAGAATACATCCCAACGGGTCATATTGTCTGGCGAGTGTTCTGTATACACTCCGTCTGGTGGTCGGTAGTGCAGTCGACCTTCCCTGCTCCTTGGTCAGGGGTGTGTGTTTATAATGGAGCGAGTCTGTTTTGAAGCGCCAGACTAGTCCTAATGTCATTTCTTGGGCTTCTCCTGGGATGGTCGCCATCCAGGTCTCGCTGCTTGCTGCCTTGTCCTCGGGGGAGAGGCTGCGCAATACTTGCGGGTCGCTGCTGGCCCACTGCCTGAGATCAAAGCCGCCTTTGATCAGGGAGGCGCGGAGCTTGAGTAGAAGGGCCTCGGCTTCTTCTGGCGTCGAGACGCTTTGCAGACAGTTGTCCACGTAGAAACTATTTTCTACACTTTTTCGGACCTCTTCATCAGCTGCTGGGTCCTCTGCGACGTGTTTTTGCAGTGCAAACGTAGCACAGCATGGGCTGCATGTGGTTCCGAAAGGGAGGACTTCCCATTGATAGATGGCTGGTTGCTCATCCCCGATCCTCTCTCTCCATGGTAACCGCAGCAGGGGCTTGTCCTCTGGGGAGAGGCTGCGCCATACTGGGGGGTCGCTGCTGGCCCGCTGCCGGAGATCAAAGCCGTCTTTGATCAGGGAGGCGCGGAGCAGTGCACGACGTCGCCAGTAAATTTTCTTTATGTGTCCCGCTGTGATTCGCTTGTTAATCTCAGCGCGGTACACAGTCTCTTGAGCGGGGTCTCTGGCTAGGCGCCGCTCTGTGTTCAATAGATACCGCTCCATCGCTTCTTTTGGGGCGTGGAAGGTAGGCATACCCTCTCGCCTCAAGAGTGGAGTTGCGTATCTCATCACTCCGTTGACTTTGACTCTCTTTGTCCCTTGCTCGAGGAGTGCTATGGCGTAAATGTCTTCCTTGGAACGAATGTCTTTCTTTTCGTTCTTAAAGGGCATTGTCTCTAGTGTCCATAGCCTCTCGACATGCTGTAGGAGGGTGGTGTCTTCTTCTGTCACTCTGGAGTGGAGGCAGCTAGTGGCTGCTGTTCGGTTAAGAGACTTAGCGAGGGGGCCTTGTAATGTCCATCCTAGGCGGGTCTCGACTGCTGCAGGACAGCCTCTGGGCCCTGTGTGGACCCGGTCTATCGGGACTATGAGGTCTGCATGGTCGGAGCCTATCAGCAGGGTCGGGGTGGCACCGTCTATGAGCGGGATAGGTAGTTGACGCAGGTGCACATATTTATCCATCAGCTTGGCGATGGGGTAGGTGTACTGCGACAGGCCTATTTCTTGGCTGGTGAAAGCATTAGTAATCCTATACCGTCTCTCTGGCTGCCCGCTTGCTGCGATAGTGAAGGAGACATTCTCGCCCTTTATCGTCTTTAGATCTCTTCTTATTGTCAGAATCGTCATCTGGTTTTCGCTCCCCCGCAGCCCCAGCTGGGCCGCAGCGGATGCGAGGAGAAGGGTCTTCTCTGACCCGTCGTCAAGGACGGCGTAAGTGTCCATGACCTTGTCTTGGTAACTCAGTGTTACGCGGACCACCTTTAAGAGCACTCGGGCGCCCCCGCTGCTGGCGGGGTCAATGTACATAACACTTGCCTTTGTGCTGCTTGAGGGTGCGGGCTTTCTTCTGTTACTGTCGTGTAGGACATCTAGGTGGGCTCCGTCACACCGACTACACCTCTTCTTTAAGCGGCACTCGGCTGCCATGTGACTGCGCGCACATCGGTAACAGCGTCGGTTGGACTTTATCCATTGACCCACTTCGTCGGCGGTCATCTTCTTGAATGTGTCACATTGTGACAACCAGTGTTCTTTCTCGCAGTACGGGCACACCATCTTCCACTTCTCTTTCATCGAGGGGGTACTGTGGTTCTTGCTGCTCGGTACTGGTTCTGATTGGTGCATGACAGTCACCAATCTTCGGCCATCGTTTGCTCTCCTAGGTCCCTCTCTGGAGCTTGGTGTGCTCCGCACGAACGTATCCAATCGCAGGCTGCTGACTTCTCTCGCCAGGAAGTCGGCTAGGTCTAGGAGGGATGGCTCGGGACCGTTAGGATCACGGTGGTCTCTTTGCCGCCTGAAGCGCTCTTGTCGGGCGGGCGGAAGCTTCTCTAAAATCCTCTCGACATTAGAGTTTGCGTATAGTTCGTGCATACCCTTTTCTCGTTGCGCCCCCAGCATCCCTACCAGGGATTGTACCTTGATAGACAGGTCGTCTAGTGAGCGATTGTCTGTTGCTGGGGGTAGGCGGTCAATATGCCTTATCTCTTGTATTACGTAGTCCCATATGCGTCCATATCTTTGGTCGAGTGCTGCTAGAGCCGCTGTGTATGGGGTAGTAGAGGTGGCATAGGCCAGCGCTATATTGTGCGCTCGGGGCACCTTGAGGTGCTTCAATAGGATAGCATACTTGTGGCGTTCATCAGCTACATCAGCCATCATTGTCTCTAAGCACATCCGTAGCTCCGTGTACTGTGCTCTGTTCTCATGGGTGAAGTCTGGAAACGTCGGTGTGCCAATGTATGATGCCATGGATGGCTGGCACATCGGTGAGCGTTGGAAGAGAGGCCTCCTAGGCGAGTCTCCTCTTACGCCTCTTGGTGGGCTGGTACCTGCTGGGTACCATGGCCCGCGTATCCAGGTGCTATTCCTCGGGGCTGGTCGTGCGTCAAGCTCACCCGTGAATTGAGTCGGGGGTCTGTAGCGCAGAGCCGCGGGGGTAGAGCCTGGGCTGTACTGGACCTCCTGGTCCTGTGGAGTACTGTGCTGCTGTCGGGCTTGACTCTCCTCCTCTCCCTCTTCTTCTTCCTCTGTCAGGTCCTCTAGATCCTGTAGTCGTCTATTTAGCCTCTCCGCGGTGTATACCGTTCCTTCCTTGTAGCTGGGTCTCACTGGGACCGGTCGGGGAAGGAGTTCGGAGGGGGGTATAGGCTCTCTCTGGTGGTCGGGCTCAGGGTCGCTTAATCGGTTAGGGGAGGGTGCCCTTGACCCGTGTCTTGACGAGGCCCTGGAACCCCGTGCGGAGGGAGGGGGTGTTGCCCTGGCGATCAGCTGCTCCATTAGCTGCGCTTGTAATCGGTCGTGCTCGGCTTCGCGCTTGGTGAGAGCGATGTCGCGCTCTACTTCTCTTTGGGCACCGGCAGCGGCGCGCTGGGCTTCGGCGGCGGCGCGCTCTGCTTCGGCGGCGGCGCGCTCTGCTTCGGCCCGGTCTCTTACCATATTCTCTTCCGTCTGAAGGCGTCTAATCTCTAGACGTATACGATCTTCGTCGCTCCGTTGCTGCGCTTGAATGCGTTCTCTTTCCATGGAAGAATGTTCGCGCTCGCTAAGCATCTGTGCTTGGAGGCGATCGCGCTCTGTAGAGGCTGCTAGGCTGGCGAGGAATGCCTGTGCCAGCATCTTGTCCGCCCCGCTGGGGGAAGACGCTGGTTGAGGTGATCCGCTCCTGGCAGTACTCGTTGGAGATGCGTTCTCCTGCGGGGAGTCCTGGAGCTCTATCTCCTGGGCGCTCTCCTCTTCTTGTACCGGGCAGAGTTCCATCTCTGGAGGGTTGTCTTTCTCCTGGAGCTCTCCGGGGACTACTTCTTCGGTCTTGGCGGGGGGTAAAGTCGTGTCAGTTCCCTCCTGGTCCCTACCGTGAGCTTGGTCAGTTACATTAGAACCCACTAGGGCCTCTGTTGGCGGGGTAGCCTGGTTGATAGGGTCGGACATAATTTTACTTTCTACTTTTTTCGCGTTTACCATCTGTAGAAGGCTAGGTAGTATACTGGCAACGTAATCCTCTAAGTACTGAGGTGGCTGCCGTCTACGCTGCGGGCGATCTACTTTAGGAGGACCGTTTTGTGGAGTGTTCATCATAGGCCATTTCAATATTAATACCACTATATTAATATTACACTAGTTATTCTCCGGCTCGAAGGACCAATTGTAACTGAGGGGTACAATTCCCTGACTGTATTGATAAGTATGGTATCATTAAACCACTACCGCTTTATGTACTTTAATTACTGGCCATACAGTACACGATATATGAATATGATGAACACTTCCCACAATGAAATCGGTTCCAGTCAAAGGTATTAATCAAGTATTTAATGGAGCAAAAGGTACATAGGATACTTTACATTATTCTTTGAATGCACTTGTAAGGCAAAGGAGTATGCGTAGGCAAATCAATAACGAATGTCCATTCTCTGGTTACGCAGGAGGTAATTATACAACCTGAATCTTAAGGAATTATATCTATGGTACACTAGTAATAGCGGGAGATACTGGAAGGGGTTCCCACTGGTTGTAAGCCAGCAAGGGGGTAGAAGATATGTCGGTAGTAGGACGTCTGGTCAACGATGACTAGGGAGACTTCAGGTACAGAAGCCGGTGCAGTAGTCTCTTGATCCACAGACGAATACAGCTTGGTTCTCTTGTAGACTGTAGCTCTACAGTGAAGAAAGCTAGGCGGCCTCAGGCTCTCTGAGCGCCGACTCGACTTGACTCCTCTCGGGGTAAATCCAACACGTGCAGGCGTCGGCGATTATCCGCTCCATAAATCATAGGACCAAAGCAAATATATTCCAGCCGCAAAGGCTATGCAGTCGTCGGGTAGATTAATCCAGTGTACATGTCCACACGGTTCTCGCCTAGGTCTCCTCGGGTGAAGGCGCCATGCGGTCGGCCCAGCCTGGATAAGAACTCTAGCTAATACGAGAAAGCGTTGGAGATGCTGGTCACTATAGAATTCTAACCGCACGATACACTATACACAAATAGACTATTAAAGACTCAATAGAAATATGTCGCACTCGACGGTATAGCGCCAAACTCTGACAATTCAGTTACTAATTCGCACGCGGTCTCGATGCTCTACTCTGAGGCCAAACAGGCCATACTTCACCGCACGTTGTATCGTGGGTGAGGCTTCAACTTATCGGTAACATGCTAAGTGCACGAAGGGTACGGAGGTAAGGGGCTAAGGGTCTTCTACATTCACCTGCGCCGTATTTATACGCACAGTGCACAAATAGTGCCACTCTCATTTCTGTCGCCGTATCCCTGGGCAGGGCCGGGCAAGTACAGACATGTCGTGTCGGTGACTTTGAACTTGGCTCCGGGGGCCGGTCCCTGGCGCCGGTGGACCGCTGTCCAATAGGAGAATGAACTATTATGGGCTGGACTAAAGGGATATTCCGTGTATATGTACAAGGAATATACAAGGGATATCAAACGATATACAAATACTATGCAATATATATCAATAAATAAATATATATATTCGGTTTAATCTGATCCTTTGTAACAGCCGCCCCCTAATTAGTCCCACCTAATTAGCTAAGCAGAGACAGATTAACCGCACTGTCCTCTACTCAATGTCTGTTGTGAGGGTCAGTCAGTTCACAAAGTCATGGGGTCATGGTCGTCATCGATAGTATTGGGGAGCCTTGGCAGTTCTATTAGCCTCGCCACGGGTCGGGTGTAGGTCCGCCCTTGGACGAGCACTTCAGCTGCTCTGACCTTTCCGTCGGCACCGGTGATCACTTTGCTTACGCGGCCAGCCGGCCACATAGCTCGGGGTAGTGACTGGTCGATAATCATGACGACTGTTCCTTCTGTCAAATTGTCTCTCTCTTTTACCCATTTCTGGCGGGTCTGTAGAGACGGTAGGTAGTGGAGTAGGAAGCTGTTCCAAAACTTGTCAGCCAATACTTGACTGTACCTCCACATTCTTCGGCCGTTCGCTTCTTCAGGCCTGTACATTGTCTGGGGTAGCGCGGGGTCCAGCCGCCCCATCAAGAGTGTGTTGGGGGTGACTGGGTCGACATCTGCTACATCACTTGAGACGTAACCGAGGGGCTTTGAGTTCAATACTCCCTCGATCTCCGTGAGGACTGTCATTAGGACTTCTTCCGCCACGGTCTGGGCCCCAAGCACGGCGTACAGGGCTGTCTTTATTGAACGTACTTCTCGTTCCCAAGTTCCACCGAAGTGAGGTGCGTTCGGGGGATTAAACTGGAAGTCAATCTGGGATGGAGCGAGGTGGGTCTTAAGTTCTGGGCCCATAGCTTGGAAGCTCTCTCTCAGCTCTCTTTCTCCGCCTTTGAAGTTTGTCCCGTGATCAGACAACAATATAGACGGTTTGCCTTTCCGCGATGTGAATCTTCGGAAGGCCATAAGGAATGAGTCTGTGCTCATGGTTGGGAGGAGTTCTATATGTATCGCTCGGGTGGTCATGCATTTGAATACAATACCCCACCGCTTCTCGGTTCCTCTTCCTTTCTTTATATACAGCGGGCCGAAACAGTCCATACCGGTGGAGTGAAAAGGCTTGTCGCCGAGTCGGAGGCGACAGGGAGGTAGGTCAGCCATCCGGGGTATACTGGGCTGCGCTCGCCACTTACGACAGTCTAGACAGGTTCGCTGGAAGCGCCGCACTGCTTCTCTCCCTTGCAGTATCCAATAACGACGTCTGATCTCCGCGAAGACTCTCTCTGCCCCTGCGTGGTGCACATCCTCGTCGTATTTCTTTATGATCAGCTCTGTGACCTTGTGTCGGCTGTTCAAGACTATCGGGTACTTGACGTCATCCGGTAAGTCTGGGGCTCTCCGCAGACGACCACCCACTCTGATGAGACTATGGGCGTCGCTCTCGGGTGCTAGGTGGAGCAGTCTGCTGTCTGATGGGACGGGCTTTGCTCCCTGTAGACAGTCTAGCTCATCGGGGAACGAGTCTCTCTGGGCTCGTTGTAGTAGAAGAAGTTCTGCTTCTTCGTAGTCAGCTGCTGAAATGTCAGTAGTGGGCTGAACCTCTGGGTGGTGCCACAGAAATGTCTTTAGCTGCGCACTCTCTAGGGTGAGGCAATCGTCTATGTCGGGGTCTGTGGAGACGAGTGTGTTCAATCCACAGAACACAGATTTCTTGTTTTCGGCCTCCTCTTTACTCGCCTCCCGTGGGGTGGGTGTAGGCCACTCTTCTTCCGGGAGCTTGAGAAACTCTGGTCCGTCACTGTATGGGTTGTGACGGGTGAGGTCATCCAGGGACATTCCCCGGGTGATGACGTCGGCTGGGTTGTGTTTTGTGTCCACATACCTCCAGCTTGCTACGTCTGTTAAATCTTGAATCTCTGTGACTCTGACCCCCACGAAGACCTTGTATCTGCACGAATCAGACCGGATCCATGTGAGTACTGTCGTGGAGTCTGACCACAAGATTGTTCTTTGCACCGGAATGGTGAGTTCACGTTGGATTAACGTGGCGAGGTGCGCTCCTGCTAGGGCTGCGCAGAGCTCTAGACGCGGGATAGATTGTTGCTTTCGTGGGGCTATTCTTGAGCGAGCCAGGATGAAAGCAGTATGTATTTCTCCCCCCTCCTCTCGGGCACGCAAGTAGGCCACCGAGCCGTAGGCTACTTCGGAGGTGTCGCTGAAGACGTGCAGGTCCATCTGGCACGTCTCCGGCCTCACTGTGGGTGGGAAGTAGCTGCGGTGTATGTTAACACCTGGGAGTGAGCTGAGTTCCGTCTCCCACTCTCTCCATGTGGATGCAAGGTGTTCGGGTATGGGGTCGTCCCAGCCCTGGTCCTTGTCCCATAACGCTCTTACAATCATCTTTGCCCTGGTGGTGTAAGGTAGAATACATCCCAACGGGTCATATTGTCTGGCGAGTGTTCTGTATACACTCCGTCTGGTGGTCGGTAGTGCAGTCGACCTTCCCTGCTCCTTGGTCAGGGGTGTGTGTTTATAATGGAGCGAGTCTGTTTTGAAGCGCCAGACTAGTCCTAATGTCATTTCTTGGGCTTCTCCTGGGATGGTCGCCATCCAGGTCTCGCTGCTTGCTGCCTTGTCCTCGGGGGAGAGGCTGCGCAATACTTGCGGGTCGCTGCTGGCCCACTGCCTGAGATCAAAGCCGCCTTTGATCAGGGAGGCGCGGAGCTTGAGTAGAAGGGCCTCGGCTTCTTCTGGCGTCGAGACGCTTTGCAGACAGTTGTCCACGTAGAAACTATTTTCTACACTTTTTCGGACCTCTTCATCAGCTGCTGGGTCCTCTGCGACGTGTTTTTGCAGTGCAAACGTAGCACAGCATGGGCTGCATGTGGTTCCGAAAGGGAGGACTTCCCATTGATAGATGGCTGGTTGCTCATCCCCGATCCTCTCTCTCCATGGTAACCGCAGCAGGGGCTTGTCCTCTGGGGAGAGGCTGCGCCATACTGGGGGGTCGCTGCTGGCCCGCTGCCGGAGATCAAAGCCGTCTTTGATCAGGGAGGCGCGGAGCAGTGCACGACGTCGCCAGTAAATTTTCTTTATGTGTCCCGCTGTGATTCGCTTGTTAATCTCAGCGCGGTACACAGTCTCTTGAGCGGGGTCTCTGGCTAGGCGCCGCTCTGTGTTCAATAGATACCGCTCCATCGCTTCTTTTGGGGCGTGGAAGGTAGGCATACCCTCTCGCCTCAAGAGTGGAGTTGCGTATCTCATCACTCCGTTGACTTTGACTCTCTTTGTCCCTTGCTCGAGGAGTGCTATGGCGTAAATGTCTTCCTTGGAACGAATGTCTTTCTTTTCGTTCTTAAAGGGCATTGTCTCTAGTGTCCATAGCCTCTCGACATGCTGTAGGAGGGTGGTGTCTTCTTCTGTCACTCTGGAGTGGAGGCAGCTAGTGGCTGCTGTTCGGTTAAGAGACTTAGCGAGGGGGCCTTGTAATGTCCATCCTAGGCGGGTCTCGACTGCTGCAGGACAGCCTCTGGGCCCTGTGTGGACCCGGTCTATCGGGACTATGAGGTCTGCATGGTCGGAGCCTATCAGCAGGGTCGGGGTGGCACCGTCTATGAGCGGGATAGGTAGTTGACGCAGGTGCACATATTTATCCATCAGCTTGGCGATGGGGTAGGTGTACTGCGACAGGCCTATTTCTTGGCTGGTGAAAGCATTAGTAATCCTATACCGTCTCTCTGGCTGCCCGCTTGCTGCGATAGTGAAGGAGACATTCTCGCCCTTTATCGTCTTTAGATCTCTTCTTATTGTCAGAATCGTCATCTGGTTTTCGCTCCCCCGCAGCCCCAGCTGGGCCGCAGCGGATGCGAGGAGAAGGGTCTTCTCTGACCCGTCGTCAAGGACGGCGTAAGTGTCCATGACCTTGTCTTGGTAACTCAGTGTTACGCGGACCACCTTTAAGAGCACTCGGGCGCCCCCGCTGCTGGCGGGGTCAATGTACATAACACTTGCCTTTGTGCTGCTTGAGGGTGCGGGCTTTCTTCTGTTACTGTCGTGTAGGACATCTAGGTGGGCTCCGTCACACCGACTACACCTCTTCTTTAAGCGGCACTCGGCTGCCATGTGACTGCGCGCACATCGGTAACAGCGTCGGTTGGACTTTATCCATTGACCCACTTCGTCGGCGGTCATCTTCTTGAATGTGTCACATTGTGACAACCAGTGTTCTTTCTCGCAGTACGGGCACACCATCTTCCACTTCTCTTTCATCGAGGGGGTACTGTGGTTCTTGCTGCTCGGTACTGGTTCTGATTGGTGCATGACAGTCACCAATCTTCGGCCATCGTTTGCTCTCCTAGGTCCCTCTCTGGAGCTTGGTGTGCTCCGCACGAACGTATCCAATCGCAGGCTGCTGACTTCTCTCGCCAGGAAGTCGGCTAGGTCTAGGAGGGATGGCTCGGGACCGTTAGGATCACGGTGGTCTCTTTGCCGCCTGAAGCGCTCTTGTCGGGCGGGCGGAAGCTTCTCTAAAATCCTCTCGACATTAGAGTTTGCGTATAGTTCGTGCATACCCTTTTCTCGTTGCGCCCCCAGCATCCCTACCAGGGATTGTACCTTGATAGACAGGTCGTCTAGTGAGCGATTGTCTGTTGCTGGCGGTAGGCGGTCAATATGCCTTATCTCTTGTATTACGTAGTCCCATATGCGTCCATATCTTTGGTCGAGTGCTGCTAGAGCCGCTGTGTATGGGGTAGTAGAGGTGGCATAGGCCAGCGCTATATTGTGCGCTCGGGGCACCTTGAGGTGCTTCAATAGGATAGCATACTTGTGGCGTTCATCAGCTACATCAGCCATCATTGTCTCTAAGCACATCCGTGTGCTCTGTTCTCATGGGTGAAGTCTGGAAACGTCGGTGTGCCAATGTATGATGCCATGGATGGCTGGCACATCGGTGAGCGTTGGAAGAGAGGCCTCCTAGGCGAGTCTCCTCTTACGCCTCTTGGTGGGCTGGTACCTGCTGGGTACCATGGCCCGCGTATCCAGGTGCTATTCCTCGGGGCTGGTCGTGCGTCAAGCTCACCCGTGAATTGAGTCGGGGGTCTGTAGCGCAGAGCCGCGGGGGTAGAGCCTGGGCTGTACTGGACCTCCTGGTCCTGTGGAGTACTGTGCTGCTGTCGGGCTTGACTCTCCTCCTCTCCCTCTTCTTCTTCCTCTGTCAGGTCCTCTAGATCCTGTAGTCGTCTATTTAGCCTCTCCGCGGTGTATACCGTTCCTTCCTTGTAGCTGGGTCTCACTGGGACCGGTCGGGGAAGGAGTTCGGAGGGGGGTATAGGCTCTCTCTGGTGGTCGGGCTCAGGGTCGCTTAATCGGTTAGGGGAGGGTGCCCTTGACCCGTGTCTTGACGAGGCCCTGGAACCCCGTGCGGAGGGAGGGGGTGTTGCCCTGGCGATCAGCTGCTCCATTAGCTGCGCTTGTAATCGGTCGTGCTCGGCTTCGCGCTTGGTGAGAGCGATGTCGCGCTCTACTTCTCTTTGGGCACCGGCAGCGGCGCGCTGGGCTTCGGCGGCGGCGCGCTCTGCTTCGGCGGCGGCGCGCTCTGCTTCGGCCCGGTCTCTTACCATATTCTCTTCCGTCTGAAGGCGTCTAATCTCTAGACGTATACGATCTTCGTCGCTCCGTTGCTGCGCTTGAATGCGTTCTCTTTCCATGGAAGAATGTTCGCGCTCGCTAAGCATCTGTGCTTGGAGGCGATCGCGCTCTGTAGAGGCTGCTAGGCTGGCGAGGAATGCCTGTGCCAGCATCTTGTCCGCCCCGCTGGGGGAAGACGCTGGTTGAGGTGATCCGCTCCTGGCAGTACTCGTTGGAGATGCGTTCTCCTGCGGGGAGTCCTGGAGCTCTATCTCCTGGGCGCTCTCCTCTTCTTGTACCGGGCAGAGTTCCATCTCTGGAGGGTTGTCTTTCTCCTGGAGCTCTCCGGGGACTACTTCTTCGGTCTTGGCGGGGGGTAAAGTCGTGTCAGTTCCCTCCTGGTCCCTACCGTGAGCTTGGTCAGTTACATTAGAACCCACTAGGGCCTCTGTTGGCGGGGTAGCCTGGTTGATAGGGTCGGACATAATTTTACTTTCTACTTTTTTCGCGTTTACCATCTGTAGAAGGCTAGGTAGTATACTGGCAACGTAATCCTCTAAGTACTGAGGTGGCTGCCGTCTACGCTGCGGGCGATCTACTTTAGGAGGACCGTTTTGTGGAGTGTTCATCATAGGCCATTTCAATATTAATACCACTATATTAATATTACACTAGTTATTCTCCGGCTCGAAGGACCAATTGTAACTGAGGGGTACAATTCCCTGACTGTATTGATAAGTATGGTATCATTAAACCACTACCGCTTTATGTACTTTAATTACTGGCCATACAGTACACGATATATGAATATGATGAACACTTCCCACAATGAAATCGGTTCCAGTCAAAGGTATTAATCAAGTATTTAATGGAGCAAAAGGTACATAGGATACTTTACATTATTCTTTGAATGCACTTGTAAGGCAAAGGAGTATGCGTAGGCAAATCAATAACGAATGTCCATTCTCTGGTTACGCAGGAGGTAATTATACAACCTGAATCTTAAGGAATTATATCTATGGTACACTAGTAATAGCGGGAGATACTGGAAGGGGTTCCCACTGGTTGTAAGCCAGCAAGGGGGTAGAAGATCTGTCGGTAGTAGGACGTCTGGTCAACGATGACTAGGGAGACTTCAGGTACAGAAGCCGGTGCAGTAGTCTCTTGATCCACAGACGAATACAGCTTGGTTCTCTTGTAGACTGTAGCTCTACAGTGAAGAAAGCTAGGCGGCCTCAGGCTCTCTGAGCGCCGACTCGACTTGACTCCTCTCGGGGTAAATCCAACACGTGCAGGCGTCGGCGATTATCCGCTCCATAAATCATAGGACCAAAGCAAATATATTCCAGCCGCAAAGGCTATGCAGTCGTCGGGTAGATTAATCCAGTGTACATGTCCACACGGTTCTCGCCTAGGTCTCCTCGGGTGAAGGCGCCATGCGGTCGGCCCAGCCTGGATAAGAACTCTAACTAATACGAGAAAGCGTTGGAGATGCTGGTCACTATAGAATTCTAACCGCACGATACACTATACACAAATAGACTATTAAAGACTCAATAGAAATATGTCGCACTCGACGGTATAGCGCCAAACTCTGACAATTCAGTTACTAATTCGCACGCGGTCTCGATGCTCTACTCTGAGGCCAAACAGGCCATACTTCACCGCACGTTGTATCGTGGGTGAGGCTTCAACTTATCGGTAACATGCTAAGTGCACGAAGGGTACGGAGGTAATGGGCTAAGGGTCTTCTACATTCACCTGCGCCGTATTTATACGCACGGTGCACAAATAGTGCCACTCTCATTTCTGTCGCCGTATCCCTGGGCCGGGCAAGTACAGACATGTCGTGTCGGTGACTTTGAACTTGGCTCCGGGGGCCGGTCCCTGGCGCCGGTGGACCGCTGTCCAATAGGAGAATGAACTATTATGGGCTGGACTAAAGGGATATTCCGTGTATATGTACAAGGAATATACAAGGGATATCAAACGATATACAAATACTATGCAATATATATCAATAAATAAATATATATATTCGGTTTAATCTGATCCTTTGTAACATAGGGTGTTATAGCTGGTTGCTAGGGTGTTTCTAGGTGGTTGCTAAGGTGTTATAGGTGGTTGCTAGGGTGTTTCTAGGCGGTTGCTAGGGTGTTAAAGCTGGTTGCTAGGGTGTTTTTAGGTGGTTGCTAGAATGTTATAGCTGGTTGCTAGGGTGTTTCTAGGTGGTTGCTAGGGTGTTATAGGTGGTTGCTAGGGTGTCTAATGTAAGTGGTATAGTTAAAGGCCAACTTGCAGGTTATATTTTTGTTCAATAAACAATGTGACTAGGCCAACGGTGACTTTCATGAATAGGGGGGATTTCTTTTTAAATTTACCCAGTTTTAGCGTTTTTATCAAACATTTTGTCGACCAAACCACAACCATCACGCACGTGGATATTGAAATCCATGGATTAATAACGTGCGTGTGTGATCTTAATGCTGACGTCAGACTAGGGCAGGAGCGGCTCTGATAGTCACAGGGCAGGTAGTGCCAGGAAGCAGAGAGCCTTGCTACTACTAGCCGAGGAGTGATTAATGAAAATGTATCTGTTTCACCTAACACTATTGCTCCGTGATCATAGCTATTCATCTCTAAAGCTAACCACTATTTGTAAAAGCCACAACCACGTTACCATATTTGTAATAATCTAAATCATTGTGTCGTTGTACATATTGTGTATACAACGCTAGAAGCTAACATAGCTTAGCGCAGCCTGGTAGCTATTGTGCTAGCAACATGCCGGGACATAGCTTTCTAGCCGGCATGAATGCCCGATTTAAAATGGTTCTCTCCTCCTTGCATACCCCTGTCCTCACAAGTATTCTGCCAGGGAACCCATGGACACGACAATAGTAGTAGTTATAAGGTGTTTGATCATTGTGTCGTTGTACATATTGTGTATACAACGCTAGAAGCTAACGTAGCTTAGCCCAGCCTGGTAGCTATTGTGCTAGCATAATGCCGGGACATAGCTTTCTAGCCGACATGAATGCCCGATTTAAAATGGTTCTCTCCTCCTTGCATACCCCTGTCCTCACAAGTATTCTGCCAGGGAACCCATGGACACGACAATAGTAGTAGTTATAAGGTGTTTGATCATTGTGTCGTTGTACATATTGTGTATATGTAGCAGGGTGGATTATCCCTGCTTCGTGGGAACGGTTGCTGGCAGTCACAAGGTAGCTGGACACAGTAGAGCTCCGTCTGACTGCACCCTCGTCTTTGGGCCTGGAGCGTCGACTGGAGGCTGGTAGTGTGAGTGGATGGGGCCCGGGATTTACCAACCTGGTCTGGTACTCTGGTCTTCCTCCCCTGCAGCAGGGCGGTCAGCAGTACTCCCCAACACGCTCCCACTTCCCCCGGTGGCTCCTTAAACCCTCCCACACCTAGTGACTGAATTGTAAATAAATACCCTGGGTTCCCCCCGCAAGCAGTACCCTCCCTCAATGACCCTAGAAACCTTACAATGAAAAGGGAAAGGTGGAATAGGAAGGGGTTAATTATGTTAACGTTACCCACACCAAAAGAGTTGTTAAACGGCTCATGGATAGACACGCACACAGAGCTCCCATCTAGTTCTTTAATGTTATTTATAACGGTCAGTTACAATGATTTACTACTAGTGACCAATTGGACTGAAGTCCCACTATAGTTCCGCCGGTAACTCCATACCTCATAAACACGTATATTATACACCCACCTCTGGGTTAATATCAGGGATAATATACTTCAATGTGTTTGACTCATCACCCACGTCTGGGTCTTCACCCTGTATAATACCTCAAAAGGCTTTAATTATACAGCAAGAATAATACCTCTCTAGGCTTTATTTATAATACACCAGGTCTGTAACTTCACCTCAGAGAAAGGGTTAACTAGATGGGAAAATATTATTAAACACCAACACGGTATCACACTCAAAGGAAATGAAAAGAAAACAAAAGGGTGGGCCCACTAATACCTTACAAAAGTCCTATCTTAATGCCGGCATATATTGTTTGGGGTTCCCCTTATGAACTGTAATAGCAACGCTGACTTCGCCCGCGGGCTGCACCACACTGTGTACGGTGTAAGGCTCCGGAGCATAGACGCTCATTTATACTCATCCAAAATGGCCGCCTCGCCGCGCCACTGTTGTCCGGAAGGCAAGATGGCGTCGAACACTCTCGGCGAGGACACCAGCAGGCGGAGCTGGAGCAGAGAGGCAGTGCTGGCTGAGAGTGTGTGCTGGGCGATGACGACCTCTGCTGGACGGGGCGAACTCCCGTAGGCTGCCGGCAGCCAGGTGTAGATCTGGTCGCAGGTAGCCGGGGCAGACTGGTTGCAGGCAGTCGGAGCAGACTGTTTGTAGGTCCACGCGCGTATCTGGGCTCGCACTCTATACCGTCACACTGCTACTGTAACCCGACTACTATGGACTCAGATATGCTGTTAGCCGCACGCTACTTATACCGCCACACTACTACTGTAACCCGACTACTATGAACGTTAGTGCTTTGTTCTGTACCGTTTGCTCACACACTATCGCTGGTACTTCTAGGATATCACGTCAACTAGCAAGTACTTCTTATCACCCGTCGCTATCCCACGGGGCCCTTCAACATAACTTCTGCAACAGGGTTCTTCCGGAGCACATGCCCGTTGCGACTGTTCATGGTCAAGTTCACTGCCGAAGAGAGCGTCTCTCCCCTTCCGTTTCCATATATCTCCTTCCATCTCTCTCCGACACTCTCTGCCTGCCACCGCCCCCTGCTGGTCGCCTACTAGCTCCACAGGGAAAAGGATTGTAGAATAGAATCCAGTAATGCCGTTTACAATCCATATTCCAGCGATAGAAGAAGGAGACGCTTGTGTCATTGTTCGTGCGAATATCAATGAAACTAATTAGAATGTCTTGGTGCAGAAAGGGGAGATAAAAAGGCAAGTCAGCACATCTGGATAATAGGGATATTTTCCAGGTTGCTACATATACAACGCTAGAAGCTAACGTAGCTTAGCCCAGCCTGGTAGCTATTGTGCTAGCAACATGCCGGGACATAGTTTTCTAGCCGGCATGAATGCCCGATTTAAAATGGTTCTCTCCTCCTTGTACACCTTTGTTCCCACAAGTACTCTGCCAGGGAACCCATGGACACGACAATAGTAGTAGTTATAAGGTGTTTGAGCTTGTAACATTAGTTAGCTGATAGCTATCGTGACTGATGCACCGAGTGGGCTAAAGGGGCTACTATCGTATCAACATGCCGGGGCCCGGGACGTGTAGCTTGCTAGCCGGCATGATGTGATGATGTGATCTGAGAAGAGGACCTGCACACATTTACTCGTTCCCCAAACTCTTTTGCATGGCCCGATTTAAATGGTTCACGACAGTAGACATAATGCTAACGTTAGCAGGAGCCATATAGCCATATATCCATATAGCCAGTAGTACAATGACCCGGACGGGCATAAGGCATAAGTTGCCTCAGGTGACGTCACGGCCGTGCTAGCGTCTGATAGGCTTTTTGACTTGCTCCGTGCATGTTATTCGTGCGTGGACCTTTTTAACCCTTTCTGAGTGGCATTTCCGGCATCAAATGGAAACAAATAAATAATTAAATTAGATACCAATGATGTAAACTACCCATAATTGCAGAGTAGGGTTTAGTAGGTGATAAAGATGGCGCCGCTACGACCGGCTGCCTGTCTGTGCGCTCCGTCGAGACTGTGCTTACTTTTGTTAATATTTATAGTTTTAAGAGTTTTGTCTGTACCAACAGTAGGTGCATTTAATGTGTATGACCATCAGTCACTTATAGACATTGGATTACGGGAAACTTACCGACTGGATTACTCTCTGGATCAGCTCTCTGAATCACAACAATGGCTTGTTGAGATCTTGAGGATATCAGGACCAGATCTCGCCCCCAGGAACAAAGGAATCAGGCGGCGAGGAAAGAGAGCTGGAGTCCGTAATAGATTGAGAACCAGGCGGCACCGAACGCCACTACCCAGTATATTGCTAGCCAATGTACAATCAATAGACAATAAACTAGACGACATCCGAGCAAGGATTCAATTCCAGAGAGACGTTAGAGACTGCAATGTTCTCTGCTTCATCGAGACGTGGCTGGCGCCGGACGTTCCAGACCACGCCATCCAAACGGCCGACCACTTCTTCATTCACCGCAAGGATAGAACAGTAGAATCCGGCAAACAGCGTGGAGGTGGAATAGCCTTCATGTTGAACAACAATTCGAGCGATCCAGCCAACGTGAAGGAACTATCGAGCCACTGCTCCCCCAACCTGGAATATATAGCCATCAAGTGTCGGCCTTTCTTCCTCCCGAGGGAGCTAACGTCGATCATCCTGGTCGGGGTGTATATTCCACCGCAAGCGAACACTGGTGACGCGCTCTCCAGGCTCCACAACGAGGTAAACAAACTCCAGTCAGCGAACCTTGGCGCTGCCATTGTGGTTGTGGGTGATTTCAATAGCGCCAATCTGAGAAAGGTATTGCCGGACTTCTATCAGCATGTGACTTGTAACACCAGAGGCGGTAACATTTTAGACCACTGTTACACGCAATTCAAGGGTGGATACAAGGCTCATTCTGCTAGCGGCTTCGGAAAATCTGATCATGCTGCCATTTTTCTTTCACCAAAATATAAACAAAGGATCAAGAGAACTCCGGTAGTCTCGTGAGAGGTGCAGAAATGGGATGTGGAGTCAGAGGAGACGCTCCAAGCTGCGCTTGAGTACACAGACTGGAGCGTGTTCCGTGACACAGATAACATTAATGACTACACGGAGACAGTGCTGGACTTTGTTCGTACTTTGGTGGAAGAAACAATCCCCACTACCATAATTAAAGTTTACCCAAATCAAAAGCCCTGGGTAGACAAATCCGTCCGTGAAGCTCTGAAAGCGCGCACCAAAGCATACAACGCCGGCCTGGTGGCAGGCAACATGAATGACCACAAGGTGGCGCGATACAACGTAAGGAGGACAGTAATAGAGGCAAAACGGCGCTACAGGGATAAAATTGAACTTCAGTTTGAACAGGCTGACTCCAGAGCTATGTGGCAGGGCCTCAAAACGATGACAGACTACAAAGGCACCTCCCTCAAACTGAACAGTGACATCTCCTTAGCAAATGATCTCAATACCTTCTATGCAAGGTTTGAGGCTGGTAATAACAACACCAGCCTACAGACCACGGCAATGGGGGGGGGGTCTGCTGATGGAGACTCAGTGTTCAGGGTAACAGAGCATGAGGTGAGGCGGATCTTTAAAAAAGTGAATATCAGGAAGGCAGCAGGACCGGACGGCATCCCCGGCCGCGTCCTAAAAGTCTGTGCCGACCAACTGGCTCCGGTATTCACTGACATATTTAACCTGTCCTTAGAACAGGCTGTCATCCCCACCTGCCTGAAGAAGTCCACTATCATCCCTGTACCTAAAAAATCCAAGCCTGCTTGCCTCAACGACTACCGCCCTGTAGCTCTCACCTCCATAGCCATGAAGTGCTTTGAGAAGCTAGTAAAGGGCTACATCTGCTCCTCCCTCCCCATCAACCTGGACCCCCTGCAATTTGCATACCGCCCCAACAGGTCCACGGAGGACGCCATAGCCCATGTGCTGCACACAGCAGCATCACACCTGGACAAGAGGAAGGGGAACTATGTGAGAATGCTATTCATCGACTACAGCTCGGCATTCAATACCATAGTCCCCTCCAAACTCATAGCCAAGCTCAGGGACCTGGGCTTGAACTATGACCTCTGCCAGTGGGTCTTGGACTTCCTGACGGGCAGACCCCAGGTGGTGAGAGCAGGCAACTGCACCTCCTCATCCATCACCCTCAACATAGGGGCCCCCCAGGGCTGTGTTCTGAGTCCCCTCCTCTACTCCCTGTACACACACGATTGTGTGGCTCAGCGGAGTAACAACCCAATCATCAAATTTGCTGACGACACAGTAGTGGTGGGCCTGATCTCTGCAAACGACGAGAGGGCCTACCTGGAAGAGGTCAAGGTCCTGGCGGGATGGTGCCAGGAGAACAGCCTCTCGCTGAACGTCAGCAAAACAAAGGAGATGATTGTGGACTTTAGGAGGTCAGGGGTCAAGGACTACAGCCCCCTCAGCATCGACGGGGCACCGGTTGAGAGAGTGAACAGTTTTAAGTACCTCGGAGCCCACATATCCGAGGACTTGACATGGACCACACACACTGACAGTGTTGTGAAGAAGGCACGACAACGCCTCTACGTCCTCAGGCGCCTAAGGAAGTTCCAAGTCAGTCAGAAGATCCTTAAGAACTTCTACTCATGTACAATAGAGAGCATTCTGACTGGCAACATCACCTCCTGGTTTGGGAATAGCACTGCACAAGACCGAAGCAGACTACAAAGAGTGACACATTCAGCCGAACGCACAATTGGAGGGGGGCTCCCCACCCTCCAGAACATTTACAACAAGCGGTGCAGGGGTAAGGCTAAAAGAATCATCAAGGACTCCAGCCACCCGAACAACTGCCTCTTTGAACTCCTGCGGTCAGGCAAGCGATACCGGAGTCTCAAGGCGAGCACAGAAAGACTCAGAAGAAGCTTCTATCCCCAGGCCATCAGGCTGCTCAACGAACAATAAACACTATACAACAACCATCAAAAGCACACAGCACACACATCCACACGCACACACTCACTTTAAACAAACAACACACTGCAGCACCCACTCTCCACACTTTAGATCACCTAAACACACTTTATATTTATTGACAAAGGATTTGCACTACAACTCGTACACCTTACTGTAAATTGAACCTAAATTGTACCTCATCCCATTTCTGCTCATAAAGGATTTGCACTACAACTCGTACACCTTACTGTAAATTGAACCTAAATTGTACCTCATCCCATTTCTGCTTGCATTATATAGTATTGTATATTAGTACACTGCATAGTATATTGTATATTATATGGTAACTCAGTTACTTCTATTCTGCATCGAACATTGTACATATGTCTATACTGAACACTGTGACCTATTTTTTTTACTTCTAATTTACATGCTATACTATTTTATTTTATACTTATCTTGTCTAGCACAGTCTCTGGAGCATAACAGTAAGAAGCATTTTGTATAAAAGTATTCTGTACTTCTGTATGACAACTATTAAAGAAACTTGAAACCTGCAAGTTGGCATTTAAAGGGTTAACCCATTGTATAGGGGTCATGGCTAACATCCACCAATGAATGTAGAAGTCAGTACTGAGTTGATTGACACCTCCCTTAAGTGTCATGCACATGCACATGCAGGTATCAATCAACTCAGTACACCTGCAAGCCTTAATTGAGTCAAATCCTGTGGTCAACATAGACCAATGAAAGAGGAAACCCCCTACTGAGTACAATGGCACAACCCGCAAGTCTCCACGACAAACGGTTCAAAAGATACAAAAAGGGGGCGCGGCCTAAGGATCAAGGGTTAATCCCCTGAAGGGGGAGGGGCCGAGCCATGGGGGCGTGGTCAACCTAGACCAATGAAAGAGGATATCCCTACTGATTATGATGTCATAATATAACATTCTAGAACATTTGTGTATCTATTCAACAATTCTTTCAGAAGATCTCATTGTGCATCTTGAAACAGGACTGATAAGTCCTGTTCAGACAGATAGACTAAACAACACATAGACTGAAGCCTGCATTTCTCAAACAAGATGCATAAGGTCCATCCGGAAGAGGAAGGGAAAGGTGAGTGTCCACAATGGCTAGCTAGCTGTTCTACTTGCATACTGAATGTTAATATTGAATCACACTATTGAATACTGAATGTTAATATTGAATCAGACAATATTGAATACTGAATGAAAAAAGACTAATTTAATCAGATGAATCACTTTATTTGAGGATATTAAAAAATTAAAATTATAAATATATTTTTTTAATTTTACTTTTTTAATTAAAAACGAAGGTTCGAACGTCCGTTTAATCAGATTAATCACTTTATTCAAATTGAGGATTTAGTTTGAGGATATAAAAAAAATAATAATAATAATAGGGTGTTTCTAGCTGGTTGCTAGGGTGTTTCTAGGTGGTTGCTAGGGTGTTATAGGTGGTTGCTAGGGTGTTATAGCTGGTTGCTAGGGTGTTTCTAAGTGGTTGCTAGGGTGTTTTAGGTGGTTGCTAGGTTGTTATATGTTGTTGCTATGGTGTTTCTAGGTGGTTGCTAGGGTGTTACTAGGTGGTTGCTAGGGTGTTATAGGTGGTTGCTAGGGTGTTATAATAATAATAATAATTCATTTATTTGTATAGCGCTTTTCAAAGACCCAAAGTCGCTGACAATAGGCAAAAAAGAAACAAAGAAAACGAAGAAACATAGAACCACAGGGAAACGGAGAACAAATAAGAATACACGGGAACATAAAACCACGAGTAACGGATAACAAATACGGGAGTGAGTAGGGGAGACAGTCGGGAAGAGAGTAAGGGAAAACCAAGGGGGGTGGGGGGGGGCAGGAGAGGAGAGAACGTAGGGCAGGGGGAAAAGGTGGTGGGTTGGAGGAGGGTGGTTATGGGTAAGAAAGGTTGAATGCTAGGCAGAACAGGTAGGTGCTAGGGTGTTTCTATGTGGTTGCTAGGGTGTTATAGGTGGTTGCTAGGGTGTTATAGCTGGTTGCTAGGGTGTTTCTAGGTGGTTGCTAGGGTATTATAGCTGGTTGCTAGGGTGTTTCTAGGCGGTTGCTAGGGTGTTATAGGTGGTTGCTAGGCTGTTATAGGTGGTTTCTAGGGTGTTACTAGGTGGTTGCTAGGGTGTTTTTAGGTGGTTGCTAGGGTGTTATAGCTGGTTGCTAGGGTGTTTCTAGGTGGTTGCTAGGGTGTTATAGGTGGTTGCTAGGGTGTTATAGCTGGTTGCTAGTGTGTTTCTTGGTAGTTGCTAGGGTGTTTCTAGGTGGTTGCTAGGGTATTTCTAGGTGGTTGCTAGGGTGTTCCAGGTGGTTGCTAGGGTGTTATAGGCCATTGCTAGGGTGTTTCTAGGTGGTTGCTAGGGTGTTATAGGTGGTTGCTAGGGTGTTATAGCTGGTTGCTAGGGTGTTTCTAAGTGGTTGCTAGGGTGTTATAGGTGGTTGCTAGGGTGTTTCTAGGCGGTTGCTAGGGTGTTATAGGTGGTTGCTAGGGTGTTATAGCTGGTTGCTAGGGTGTTTTTAGGTGGTTGCTAGGGTGTTATAGCTGGTTGCTAGGGTGTTTCTAGGTGGTTGCTAGGGTGTTATAGGTGGTTGCTAGGGTGTCTAATGTAAGTGGTATAGTTAAAGGGTTAACCCATTGTATAGAGGGCATGGCTAACATCCACCAATGAATGTAGAAGTCAGTCAACTCAGTACACCTGCAAGCCTTAATTGAGTCAAATCCTGTGGTCAACATAGACCAATGAAAGAGGAAAACCCCTACTGAGTACAATGGCACAACCCGCAAGTCTCTACGACAAACGGTTCAAAAGATACAAAAAGGGGGCGCGGCCTAAGGATCAAGGGTTAATCCCCTGAAGGGGGAGGAGCCGAACCATGGGGGCGTGGTAAACATAGACCAATGAAAGAGGATATCCCTACTGATTATGATGTCATAATATAACATTCTAGAACATTTGTGTATATTCAACAATTCTCTCAGAAGATCTCATTGTGCATCTTGAATAAGTCCTGTTCAGACAGATAGACTAAACAACACATAGACTGAAGCCTGCATTTCTCAAACAAGATGCCTAAGGTCCATCCGGAAGAGGAAGGGAAAGGTGATTGTCCACAACGGCTACCTAGCTGTTCTACTTGCATACTGAATGTTAATATTGAATCACACTATTGAATACTGAATGTTAATATTGAATCAGACAATATTGAATACTGAATGAAAAAAAAATCATTGAATCAGATGAATCACTTTATTTGAGGATATTAAATTTTTTTAATTATAAATATATATTATTTTATTATTATTTTTTTATTAAAAACGAAGGTTCGAACGTCTGTTCGAAAAACCCTGACGATGTTTGAATCCCAAAAACTGTCTTCGGGGACAGCCTTACCATACATATTATTTATATTCGGCTTCTTTTTCAGAAACAGGTCCTGTTTTTCACTTAAAGTGAGAAGTCACCTGATCTCGACCACCTTCTTACCACTACTCAATTATGGTGACTTACTCTACATGTATGCACCTGATCAGTACCTTAGAAAGCTTGATACTGTGTACCATTCTGCCTTACGCTTTGTCATGGGATGTGGAAATCAAGTGCACCATTGCACCCTATATAGTATATACCATTGCAAGTTACCCATCTCTACAAATACGGTGATTTTCTCGATGGCTCTCTCTTGTGCACAAAGCTCTGCTTAAACTGGTTCCCTCGTACCTAAGTGTGCTTCTGTGCACGAAGCAATATAAGTATGCCCTTTGTTCTCAAGCTGCTCTAACACTGGAAGTTCCCCATATGAGAACTGAATTGGGAAAAAGGGGTTTTAAATATGCTGCTCCTTCATCCTGGAACAAGATACAGGAGGACCTAAAATTACCAGGACTGGTCACCCTCGGAGAATTCAAAGCCATTTTAAAATCCTACTAACTCAGTTCCCTCGGACAGTGCAACTGTGTTTGATCATTTGCCTGTTTGATAACTTGCCTGAAATTGGAGCTTGCTGTGAATGTTTTATCTGTATTTTATTGTGATGTTCTTTTTTATGTTGAAACTCTGCTGCCTTGCTTGGCCAGATCGTTCTTGAAAAAGAGATTTTAATCTCAATGATGCTTATCTGGTTAAATAAGGGATTTGATTGATTGATTGATATTATTCAAATGGAACTCAAACATGTTCCGTTGTGATGTCACAGTATGATGTCATAATAGAACATTCTAGAACATTTGTGATGTCACAGTATGATGTCATAATAGAACATTCTAGAACATTTGGTATATTCAACAATTCTCTCAGAAGACCTCATGGTGCATCTTGAAACAGGACTGATCAGCGTCCCCGGTGACGGGGTGAGCGTTCTCATTAGGACGATCACACCCTATTTTGGTGCGATCGCGCTGTGATTTGACAAGGGGGCTTTCTCACTAGCCATTCGGGGTCGAATCACAGCGCGATCGCACCAAAATAGGGTGTAATCGTCCTAATGAGAACGCTTCCCCCCGTCACCGGGGACGCTGATTCGCTCCAAACCTGGACCGCTGGAATAGGTGGTTTCGGGTGCGCGCCAGTGGGAGCGGGGGGCACAATGGTTTTTCAACACAGGTTCTGTAACTGAGGGGTACAATTCCCTGACTGTATTGAGAGTATGGTATCATTAAACCACTACTTAGTTATGTACTTTAATTACTGGCCATACAGTACACGGTATATATGGTGAACACCCACACAATAATACGGCTTAACAAAGAAAGTCATATTTAGAAGTATTTATTAGCAGAGCAGCAATAGTAGGTTACAATATTGAGAATTATGAATTGCGCTTATATGGCGAAGAACACTTAAGTAGGTCAAGAGCGTAAGTCCATGAGCATATTAGGATGGGTATAATTAATACCACCTGTAGCATAAGAATTATATAAGGCACACTCGTAGTCAGCTGGAGATACTAAGGGGGTTCCCTCCGGTTGTAAGCCAGCAGGGGAGAGGAATTGTCGGGAGCAAAAGTCTGGATCAACGAGGAATAAAGAGACTCCAGATACAGGAGACGGTGCAATAATCCTTTGGTCCGTAGACAAAGCAACAGCTATACTCCGGTATGCATGGCAGCATGGATGAAAGCTAGCCAGCCTCTGTGGGTCCTAGAGGCGGGCTCGACGGTGCTCCTCACAGGGTAGATCCCACACAGCAGTGGGGTAGACGGTTCTCTGCTCCAGCAGCCACAGTACCAAAGCAATATAATCCAGCCGGAAAGGGCTCTGCATTCGTCGGTGTAGGTTCTCCGGTGTACATATCCACACGGTTCTCGTCTAGGACTCCTCGGATGGCGGCACGAGGTTAGGCCGCCCAGCCTGGATAAGTGCACTAGCTCGGTACGACGAACCGGTGGTAATGCTGGTCACTGTAGAACGGTAGCCGCACGATACACTATACATAATAGACTATTACTTTACAATAGAATAAGTCGAACTCGACGATACAGCGTTAAACTCTGACACTTTAGCTATCAATTCGCACGCGGTTCTCAAGGCTCTATTTAGGGGCAAAGGAGGCCCACTTCACGGCACGTTGTATCGTGGTGAAGGCTTCAACGTTTTGGTCTAAGTCACTTTTAGGCTAAGTGCTTCTGTATCCACCTGCGACGTATTTATACGTAGGGTGAATAATCTAGTGCCAACCTCAGTTGTGTCTCGTATTACTGCGCAAACCTGGGCATGTTGAGACATGTCTTAGCGGTAGCTTTGAACTCGACATTGGGGGTATGGTCGTTGGCGCCTAGGGGTCGCTGTCCAATAGGAGAACGAATATTATGGTCTGGCCTGTACCTAGGTAAAGGGATATTCCGTGTATATGTACAAAGAATATACAAGGGATATCAGACGATATACAAATATTATACAATATATTTCAAGTAATAAATATATATATTCGGTTTAATCTGACCCTTTGTAACAGGTTCCCTTTTATACGTTTCAGCTGGGACAGCGGCGCTGTGGCTTGCTTGGCGCTGCCCACGGTGCTGAACTAAACAGCAGAGAGGCAATTGAAAAATCTAATTTCTCTCTCTCTTAAGAACATTCACTTATACAAAAACAGACTGAACGGATATATATATAACAGACCTGCTGGGGCAGCGGACTGAGAGCAGGGGACACAAACAGGCTGGATAAGATGGTCAGGAAGGCCAGTAGCGTGGCTGGGGTGGAGCTGGACTCTAGCGAGGGTGGAGGAGAGGAGGAACCTTGCTAAGCTCCAGGCCATCAGGGAAAACCCCTCCCACCCACTATACACAGACTTGGCTGACAGGAGGAGCATGTTATAGGCTCACACTACCTAAATGCAGCACTGAACGGCACAGGAAGTCCTTCATTCCAACAGCCATCAGACTATACAATGCATCACTGTGCCTCACTGCATCACTGAGCACAGAGTGACAGTTACCATCTTCCTGGACTCTTACTTTTTAAACAGCACTGTGCAATATTACACCTACTGTAGACTTCAGTATATTTTTACTGTATTTATTTACTGTATCTTTTATTCAATTTTTATTCTATTTCATTTTATTCTATTCTTAGGCCATTTGTTTTGTTATTCTTATTCGTGACTTGTTCTGTATAAATGTTTAATGTTGAGTGATTTGCAGTGTCAAATTTCCCTCAGGATAATACATTTATATTCTATTCTATTCTATATCTTTGAAAAGTCTCCATTTATTCAACACTTCACTGACAAACTGAACTGAACTGACAAAAATAAGGTGCATAAAAAAGCAAACAAAATTCCTCCACAGGCTACTGACCATCATTAGTAGAGCGGCAAGCGGCGTTTGGGGACAGAGTGAAATCTTCTTAAAACACTGTGTCTACACATGGCGCCGGGTCTGGCCATTGTGTAGACTTTGTAAAACCACACACACATGGAGGATGATCTACGCCAGCAGCGGACTATACATTGGTTTCTTGTTCGAATGCATTTATTTCTATAGACCAGTGGTGCCCAACCAGTCGGCCGTGATCGACCGGTAGATCAATGACATGCAATATAATTGACGCTAGCAATGGGCTAATGTTAGCTGCTAACTAGTAATAAATGTTAGCGTTAACCCTGGAAAATGCTCAAAGCGGACTTCACTACACCAGTTCCATTTGTGAGAAAAGGGGTTGGGTTATATTGACAAGGCTTGACAACAGAGGTTCAAATATAACTTCATATTTATTGGTTATTTGTTTCTTTATATCAGCATCCAGTTTCCAACACCGTGTGTTGGGGACATAATTTTCAGTTGAAAAAAGGTAATAAATCTCATTATATTGCGATATTACAATATAGTGACTCCAGTATGGCGATAATAATATGGTATAATATGGTGTAGCTTACACTACATACACACCACATTCTCCATGTAATCTATTCTATAAGATAAAGATAGGAGGTACAGGTATGGGCAGGGTAATAGTAGAAAGACATAAATATAGGCAATAAAATTTGATAAATATAAAAATACAGGGAAAATATACAACAAAGGTGCAGATGAGGCCATGAGGGTCTGTATCGGTTATATTATACATTACAATACATATAGGCAATAAAGAATTTGAATCTGAATATATACTATGAGTAAGAGTAAAAGTAAACCGTAACACAAGGTACCTTAACTGGCATGATATACTTCATACATTGTAGTCCATGCAGGTTTTAGTGGTGAGAGAGTCAGACACGCTTACTGTACTATGTAGTGGTCAGACATATAACATGTCCCGAGTTATATAATGTCATACAATGTACCGTCTCCCCCTTAGACTCACCTTGCTGACGGCTGTCTTGTGTTCCTCTCTCTTACAGAGGACCCTCCCTCTGGGTCCCCTAAGAACGGATACTCCTCACTACAAGAAAAGGGTGAGTCTGAGCTGCCAGGGTGGCACACCACGTAACACACTGCAGTGCAACACGGCCGTCCCGGGTACGACTCCCGGACCCGGCGACCTTTGCCCAATGTCTCCTCCCCATATCTTCTCCCATCCTTCCTCTTTGCCGGGTCTGTCCAATAACAAAGCAATAAAATGCCAAAAAAAATCATCTTTAAAAAAATAAATGGGTGAGTCTGAGCTGCCGTGACTTGTGTGTCGTAACCAAGGTTGACAGCGAGATACAGCCAACTGATCCCCCCCCTTGTTCCCTCAACCCAGATGCCTTTGGATATAGATAATGAACTTGGCTCCGGGTCTTATGATAAGGACAGTTTCATTACCTCCCAAGCCAAAGAGAGTCACCCAATTAGCATGTGCAGAGCAAGCAGTAAGTACAGAATGTGCAATGGATGCCCTCGCATCCCCAGGCTAATTACCCCTCCCCCACCCCCCCCACCCCCACCCCCCTCCCCCCGGCAATACCCCAGCGTTCTCACCGGGACTCCACTGAGACTGAACATAAAGCGTCTTTATTAGGGGAACCTTTCATCAAGATACAAATGCTATTACATTATCGCCCGGAGAGGGGAGCGTTAACCACTGCTGTCATTTTAGAGGTTCATTAGCGGAGAGATTGGCCGCATCGTGATGCCAGTGACTCACCGCACGGCGTGGCAGGTTGGTGCCACCGGCACGTTCGTTCGTCTCCTCCTCCTCCTCCTCCTCCTCCTCCTCCTCCTCCTCCTCCTCCTCCTCCTCCTCGGTGGCTGCTCTCTCTCTCTCTCTCTCTCTTTCCCAAGGTGAGTTGAAAGTCACAGCCCAGCCAGCGTTAGTCTGAAGCGGCAGGAGAGGCGACGGCGGCGCGCGGTGATGCCAGGTGCTGAGGGATGATCCCAATGGATGATCTCCGTGCAAGACAAGCTGAAAGATAAGGTCAAGGGATGAAGAGCATAAGTAGGAGATATCGTTCCGCGGATAGTTGGGGGAACCCGTTTTTCCCCCCTGGAATTGGATTTGAGCTGCGTGCGCGCGCGTGTGTGTATGTGTGTGTGCGTGTGCATGTGTGTGTGTGTGCGTGTGTGCGTGTGTGTGTGCCTGTGTGCGCATGTCAGAAAGATGGAGAGAGATGAGTCACGGTGCAAACGCTGGCCGAGGTTAAGGCCCGGGGCTTCCCTCCCTCCCTCCCTCCCTCCCTCCCTCCCTACACACAAGGCATGTACTCCCAACATGACCTCCAAAACCCTAAAGTCAAAGTGCCGATTTATAGTGAAAACGTGAACGTGGTGCTTTAAAAACGTTATTGATGTCCAGAAAAACAACCGGCCAACCTGCTCGTCGGGAGCCCCGCTAAGTGTGTCTTGCTCAAGGACACTTCCACTCTCTGCCGGGAGAATCCGGTAATCGAGTCGGGGACCTTCCGATTACCAGACGACCGCTCCGCCTCCTGAGCCACCGTCGCCCACAATATAACATTTAACATGGTATTTGATGAACGGGTGCACCTTGGGTGGAGATCCTAGACGTGACCCAGGGTTGGACAGTATACCGATATTTATCCTTTATCATCTTTCTGTGTTATTATTAGGGATGCTCGATGTTGGCTTTTTTACCGATACCGATATACCGATATTGTCCAACTCTTAATTTCCGATACCGATATCAACCGATACCGATATGCAGGGTCCCCACCCCCCCCAGGGTCCCCACCCCCCCCCCCCTCAAAAATGGAATAATTTCAGGTAATTAACATTACATATCTCTTGTTGTGGAATTAACACAACATTATGCATACTTTTGACAATAAATAAAATCAGAATTTGTTCTTACTTGCTTTCCTGGGTAAATAAAGGTTATAGAAAAAAATTATAATAATAATAATAATATTTTCTTTTAAACCGATACCGATATTTTCCGATATCACATTTTAATGCCAATATCGGTAGGCCGATAATATCGGACATCCCTAGTTATTATCATATTGTATTGTTGTGAATCGTGATCTTCAATGTTGTTTTACACACACAGGGGCATCTAAATTATAATATTGAGGAAAAGTTCATTTATTTCTGTAATTCAATTCAAAAAGTGAAAATCATATATTATATAGATTCATTACACAGAGTGAAATATTCAAAATATTCAAATTTTGATGATTATGTCTTACAGTTAATGAAAACCCAAAATTCAGTATCTGAGAAAATTTGAATATTACATAAGGAATATATATATATATATATTACAGAAATGTCAGCCTACTGAAATGCACTCAATATGCACTCAGTACTAATATTGTAATTTATTGTCATACTGTATGTTAAAACAGCGTTCAGGCTTGATAAATGGTTGGCATATCTGCCCGACTATGAAAAAAAGAACGCCTGCTAGTTGTTAGTATGTATGTTGCATAGCAACTACCTTGCAGTGCAGGCAGCCAGGAGGGTCTATGTTATTAAATAAAATTACTAATACAAATTTACTAATAAAAACATAAACATTTAAATTTAAGTGTGTCTTACTTTCATATTGCCATAGCCAAATGTTTTATAAAAGCAATAGCTCACTTCAGGCCATGGCATATGGTTGTTATATCACAGCTAAGGGGCTGTCAGCACTACGCCCGTTAGCTGTGATATAATGGCCTATATATATATATATATATTATGGCTGCGCAATTAATCGGAAAAAAATCGCGATCTCGATTCATAGACCTATGCAATCTCATTTCTAAATTATTAACATATTTTGTATGTGTAAACATTCGAAATAAAATATTTCATTCAATAATTATTATTATTTTTTTTTACTTTTTACTTAACTTTTTTAAATGATGACGATTCTGACTTGAGTTATTTTGTATGTTACAGGAGACTTTTAAGTTTAAGTCAAGCACTTTCATATATGTTATGTTTAAGTTTAAGTCAAGCACTTTGATATATGTTATGTTGTCTGTTTAGGAAAGAGTGCAATAAATGATTCTATTGAAAAAATAAGAATCGTGTGAGAGAATCGTGATCTAAATTCTTAGAGAGAAAAGGTCTGTCATTTTCACATAATGTTTGGAATCATCACTTGTCCTCCATGTTGGAAAAACAATTGTTGCCATGTGTTGATGTATGAGAAATATATCAACAAAGATTGAATAATTTGGTGTCTTATTACTGGATCTTGTAAACAAGTCACAGTGGAGCAGTTATATCAGGCTTTTCCAGTGTTTTATCTATTTTACCACTGCACAGAAATGTATCTCCTTTCAAAACGTGGTTACCAGTGGTTACAGGCAGCCCAACTATAAGAAGAAGAACGTTACCCATGGGCCTAGCTTTTTAAGCCTCTTCATTTACCAACTCCAAAACAATTTCAGTTGATGACATCACAAAATTCCAGTCATCTTTGTTTGAATAGGCTTTGATTTAACTGTCAAACTGTCCAGAGATAATTGAAACGGCACAATGCAAAGTCTGTTTTAGGGCGGATCTATGGCTTTTAAAATGGTAAAAGTGGTTTGTTTCCGGGGACGTGACGATGTGGATGTTATGGTCTCAGAACAGAGGGATGCGGATCCGGAGGACGGCAGCGAGGATCGAGACGAGGGACAGGACAACCAGAGCAGCCCTGGATCAGGTCAGCATAGAGAGAGACTAACACGCACACACACACACTACTGTTTTTTTACTATCTTTTATTTTGTCTCTATTTTTTTCATTTAAGCTGTGTATTTAAAGGTCCCCTTGGAGGATTATGGTTAACTCCTCTTGGAGGCATGACCTTGACTATACAGATTGTTATTTCTATTATTGGGGTTAACTTGTGGAACAATGCTGATATACAGTTAAGAGAATGAGTAATTAGTTTTTGGTTTTTAAGAAAATGGTTTGTAAAGCTATTTTTGAAAACTACAAAGGTGAATAATACTGTTTTTTGCTATTTTCTTTTAAAATACTGTTTTGGAGTCTTAATTTTGTTAAGAATATAGGACAGGCATGTATAAGCATTATGCGTCAGTCTGTACCTTTTCAGTCACTGTAAAAAATCAAATATTGTTAAATGATTGTGCATATTGTGCATATTGTATTCTCGAAGTCAACTTCCTGTCTGTTGTTGCTACGCAACTACGGCGTGGGGGAAACATTCACCCCGGGTACATTGTGAACGCGTCATTTAGTGCAGAAACGGATCGGAAAAGCGGCAAATTAAACACAATCAAGGGTCATTTTCTTCAGTGCATCACAATGCCAAAGAGCTGCTGTGTTACGTTTTGTACTAATAACAAAAACAAAAATCCAAATTGCAAGTTTTATATAATACCAGCTGAGGCATCACGGAGGGAAAAGTGGCTGGCGGCTATCAAGAGGGCACACGTAGATACAGACGGGAGAGTCGATCAAAGCAGACACTGGTCCCCCAAGTCAAATTATACATATATCTGCTCTACCCATTTCATAGAATGGGTGAGAATAAGGAACAAATATTTATATAGTAAATTAAGTTGTATTCACTGTGAGGCTGTAAACAGCAGATACATGTTATTGTTAGCTGCTAGCTACTTCGCCATATAGTCCATTCTCAGTGTATGTGCACTGGAGGCTTCAAGTAGCCTACATGCCTTTTTCATTTTTATATGTTACTAGTATACTATTTATTATTCGAGAGATGGCCATGTCTTTGGGTTGTTCTCCCAATGGTCTGCAGGTGTTTTGTATGGACATGATTTCAAGTCAATCAGGGCGAGCTTTGACTCATATCTCGCCTTAGAATCACCAGAAAGGCTTTCGAAATAGTGAAATCCCATCAATATTTTCAAAACAAATTATATGAAAAGGTTATGAAATGAACAAGAATGTGATAAAACATGTAATAAAAACGAAGCTCAACGCATACATTTGATCAGTAGAAATCCGTTTGTTTCCCCAATACCAAGATGGCGGCGGTCTCGTGACGTCAGCGTGTCTTCGAGAATTGTGTGAAATGATGACTGAATAAACTACTACTACTACTACTACTACTACTACTACTAGTACTACTACTACTACTACTACTACTACTACTACTACTACTACTACTACTACTACTACTATTTATGGTTAACTCCTCTTGGAGGCATGGCCTTGACTATATAGATGTCAGGATCCTAGGCCCGGTCCTGGCTGGACTGGGCAGGATGGTAACACTGGGCAGTACCCTCCACCTAACTTTGGGCAATGCCCTCTATCTGACATTGGCCCTCGGCCTGACATTGGCGCCCTACCACCCTCTAGTGGTGACAAACAATCGGTGCGCTCCAGTACACTGGACATCCTGACTACTGTGTTAACTATAATTAATAGTTTGATTAATGTGGTGTCATGGTGTGTACTGTCATTGTCTTTCCCTTCCCTGGTGTGATGTCATACACTGTTTTGGGTTGTTAGGAGTTGCTTTTGTGTTTAGTTGTGTTTAGTTGTGCTTTGCTTATTGTCTAGGTGTTGTTTGTGATTCTGTGTTGGCCAGGTGTTCTTAATTGTTAATTAGTTGGGGTATATAGGGTTCTGTCTGTCCTCCCTTCTGTGTGGCGACATTCCTCCAGTTACCCCCTGTTCCTCCACGTCGTGTCGCTCCGTTCTCCCTCTAGTAAGTCTTAGTGTTTGTTGTTTTGTATTGTGAAGTTTGTTATTTAGTTTCTGTATTTTTCCTTGTATTGCACTGGATTCTACAGTAAACATCATTCTCCAAGCTTCACTCCTCGCCTCTGCCTCCTCCATTCCTTCCCTTTCTGTATTATTGCATTCTACCTAACCCCGTCGTGACATACAGATAGTTATTTATGGTTAACTCCTCTTGGAGGCATGACTTTGACTATACAGATTGTTATTTATGGTTAACTCTTCTTGGAGGCATGACTTTGACTATACAGATTGTTATTTATGGTCAACTCCTCTTGGAGGCATGACTTTGACTATACAGATTATTATTTATGGTTAACTCTTCTTGGAGGCATGGCCTTGACTATACAGATTGTTATTTATGGTTAACTCCTCTTGGAAGCATGACTTTGACTATACAGATTATTATTTATGGTTAACTCCTCTTGGAGGCGTGTCTTTGACTATACAGATTGTATTTGTTATATGTGGTCACCAGAGCCAGTTTCTCTTTACCTGCCAGTCTCCTAGTGGAATAGGACATCACAGTGGTGCAGTGGTTAAGCACTGTTATTACATGGCGTTTTAACATTCGCCGAAATGCTTGATTGTGATTGGTCAATAGAGCTTGTCAGAGGTCCGTTATTACTCGATAACGGACCTCTGCCGAGCAATAATGACCACTGTGCGCAGCTGTATAAATCAAGCCCACTGACACACACTGCATCAGTGCAGCCAATCAGACACACCTGCCAGGCTGCTGGCGAAGCTGCCGGCGTTGACAGCGGAGCGACAGAACAGAACTGCGTCTGCATTTGATCTCGTCTTGTCGATGGTGTAAAATGAATTAGGTATATTGTTAGTAAGTTAGCCATGTAATAAGCGGGATAATGTATAGCTATACTCGGTCATTGTCGCAAAATAATTGACCTTCACTACGTTTAAAGAACACCTCGGCGAGGCGCCTCAGTGTTCTAAACTCCGTGTCGGTCAATTATTTTGTATAGACCTCGTAGCTATACATTATCCCTTACTTGCCTCACAGCAAGAAGGTCCTGCATTCAAACCCCAGCAGGGTGGCTTTCTGTGTGGAGTTTGCATGTTCTCCCTGTGTTTGCATGGGTTTCCTCCCACACCCGCATGCTAGGTTTCCTGCCGTCACCCTTGACCACGGCACTGGCATCACAACTGGAGTTGGTCCCTGGGCGCTGCACTGTGGCTGCCACCGCCCCTAATGGCGCCTACACACTACATGACTTTAAAATCACACAAACAACTCTCTGCCTTGTGATCTGGGATCTTTGTAGTTGTTGTCAGAGATCAGTTACAAGATCTTTTATCTGGGAGGTATCTGGTCGCCAAATGAACGGTTTTTTCACGAAAACACACGCGAGAAGTGACACAGGGTTTGGAGGGGAAAACACTGGAGAAAGTCAAATATTTTTGTAGCAGATTTTATTTGTCAAGCTTGGGAAAGAAGGCAAAATACTTTGTTCAAGACCGAGCTGTAATCTGTATTTATGTAATCCGTATTTAGGTGAAATCGAATGTGTAATGTAATAATGGAACACTACAACAGTGTTCTTGGTATCTTATAAACCATGAGGGTTGGGCACTTTGTGTGCATGATCGATCAATCAATCAATCAATCAATCAATCAATCATGTAATTAGCCCCCGCAGCATGCATTATCTTTCAATAACCGCACACCTCGTGGTGTATTATCCCTTTCTTAATTATTTCTTCCATATCACCCGGCAAAAGAACCCAGCGGAGAAAGGGAGACATGGGGAGTGGAGGGAGAGAGAGGGATGGATAGACTGAAACAGAGAGAGAGAAGGATGGAGAGACTGAAAGAGAGAGAGACACTGAAAGAGAGAGAGAGAGAGAGATGGAGAGACAGAAAGAGGGAAATGGAAAGAGGGGGCGAGGAGGACGGATGGGGAGGAAGAGAGAGAGAGAGAGTGAAAGAGAGGGGCCAGGGGCCATGATAAGAGGATGTTCTATTTCAGAAATGCCATGCGACTATATTGATCTAAGCTCCGAGGTCATTTGGAAAAACTTGGGGTGGCTGCCTCCCTCTCTCTCTTTTTTCTTTTGCCGTCAACTCACGTTGGATATTGTTGTGACGGCGGCCTGACCACTAGAAGCCTCCGGATCTGAGAAACATCTCTTTGAACACGTCGTCCGTACGAGTCAATGATCTCCGCTGCGCTGTTCAAGCTCGCAGTCGATATCACGACACCCTCTCTCTCTCTCGCTTTGTACCTCCACCACCGTTCTTCCTTTTTTTAGACCTATATTTTTTTTTTTATTCCGCCCACGGCAGGCAGACCTCTGGACTCGCTCACGTTTCCAGACCTCACCGAACCGCGGGGCGTGTGGCGATGTCCGCCACAGCCTTCGAAACACGTCCTCGCGGCGGAAGATACACAGTAAATTTCGCAGAGTAAAGTAAAAGAGTGAGTAAAATTTTACTCAGTTTGAGTAAATGTACTCAGTTTGAGTAAGATTTACTCAGCGAAATGTACTGTGTAATAAGCACAAAATGGTGTGTGCGTGTAGATAAATATGCCGTTTTTTTTCCCAGGCATTTCGTCTGTGGTCAGGTTCAAAACACGAGTCATTTGGTTTCAGTCCATCTTGGCAGATGATGTTTTCACTATTTATGGGGGTAAAGCATTTGTTATGCTTAGCCCTGCGAGTTAATGACAAATGGCTCAACTGAGAGAGATCAATAGAACGAAACGGCAATTCAATCACCGGTACAGAACACTAACTTGTGAGGAGAGGGGTTTTTGCGATTCCCAATAGCAAACACAGGAGGAGAGAGAATGGAGCGGTTTAGGGTGTTTTAATAGTTCTCCCCAAGCAGATAGAATTACATTCAGAAATGTACAACACACGGGAAGGGAATGTTCTTGGGGTTAGTACAGGTGCACTCCTTGTGCAGGACGGATGAATGTTCCTTGGGACAGGTCCACGCCTTGTGCTGTACGTGATAACGTTCTTCAGGACGGGCACACTCCTTGTGCAGTACTGGAGGAGGTAGACACGGGCTGTGTCGGAGGGTGAGAGCAGGAACTCCTAGTCAAGCTCCAGGGGTCCAGGCGGGCTCGCTGGAACGGAGGTCCTGGGCACAAGGGAGGGAATATTAGAACAGGAATAATTACATGAGTGTCTAGCAGGTCTTCTGACTCAGGTGTCGTACCTAGGTAGGCAGTTTAACACTGCGACGAGGGACGACAGGATCCGCCAGGTGATATAGGGGTTGCCTGATGAGGGAATCCCTCACAGCCGCGCTGATTGAAGTTCCTCTGGCAGCGTGGGAACGCTCCAGCAGGAAGCTGCCCATATATGGGCACGGCAGGATGAGGGCAGAGGAAGGCCTGAACCCTGATCGTGACAAAGCTGTACCACATAACTATATTGACCACATAATGATCAAATGAACACATTCAATTTAGTTTTGGATACCTTTTCTTTATAATCATGGCATAAACAAGGGTACACCAACATACAAACAAGCACAACAAACATCCTTGCCAGATCATCCGTGAGTGGGTGAGTGAGTGAGTGAGTGAGTGAGTGAGTGAGTGAGTGAGTGAGTGAGTGAGTGAGTGAGTGAGTGAGTGAGTGAGTGAGTGATCCCAGTTTGCCATTCGTAGCCCACAGTGGCAGTTCTGCACAGCGTGGGAAATATAGGGGTGACAGTAGCTCAGGAGGTAGAGCGGTCATCTCGTAGTCGGAAGGTTCCCGGTTTGATTCCCGCTCCTCCCGGGCAAATTGTCCTTGAGCAAGACACTTAACCCCTAACTGCTCTCGATGAGCAGGTTGGTACCTTGCATAGTTGCAAAGGCTTTGGATAGAATCGCTATATAAATGCAGTCTATTTACCATATCCATTTCAGAATAGTATTAAATAGTTTTCCACGACTTGCATGTAATTTGCATCAATCCAATACTAGTTACCATAATCTATGCAATGCATTTCAATCCTAATGCACGATCATGATTCATGATGCTAAATGTGCTTGATTTAAATTGATAATTCTATAATCTATTCACATTCAAATGTAAATTAATTGGATCAAGATTAAACATGCGCTTATTGCCAGTTGCCAATTAGTTCACACTTTGGGAATAAAGACATAAATCAATAGGATATCCAGTCCATGTGATGCTCTAAGATGGGTTGAGAAAGGGTACTCGTTTTCTTTAGTTAGGAGGCAGATTCCAGGTGCAAAACAAACTTGACTTTACTTAGAGAAGGCAGCAAATACAAAGGGACAGCCTAGCTGATTCGACTGAAACTAGAGAAAGATTTAACTTCAGGTAAGCAGGAACAGGCAGGTAGCAGGACAGGCAACAGGTAGAGTTAACAGTGAGACAAAAACTGATTAGGGAATACACCAGGGTGAAATAATGACTAATAGACAACAGCTGGGGGGTGATGACTGATGGCGACCAGCTGGTGAAGGACTGGAGGACAGGAGCACACGTGTGGGAGACACACTGAGAGAATTTGCTGGAGAGGGAGAGACACTAGGGAGGGGGAGACAAGAGAGAGAGAGAGAGAGAGAGAGAGAGAGAGAGAGAGAGAGAGAGAGAGAGAGAGACTCTAGGGAGGTGGAGACAAGAGGCAGAGAGAGAAACAAGCGAGAGAGAGAAACGAGAGAGAAACAAGAGAGAGAGGCACTAGGGAGAGAGACACAAGAGAGAGAAACAAGAGAGAAAGAAACAAGAGAGAGACACTAGGGAGAGAGAAAAAAGAGAGAGAAACAAGAGAGAGAGAAACGAGAGAAACAAGAGGGAGAGAAACAAGAGAGAAACACAAGAGAGAGAAACAAGAGAGAGAAACAGGAGAGAGAGAGAGAGAATTTGAAGTTATTTGATTCACTTCAATGGAGTCGAAACATGTATTATGCCAAAACTAGGTACCACACTTCGGCACTTGGGGTACGAGGTACTTGAACTTTACTTTTTAGGGAACTTTGTACTTTTTTACTAATTCATCTGAAGTTACCCACCAGTTTCTAGTTACTTTGAAGAAAATTATTTTGCATAGAACACATGGCAAAAATGTATGTACTTTCACATTTGAAGCCTGCCAACTTCAAGAGTACGTTATCACAGCAGCATAACTGGACCACATACCACTTTAACATGACCTATAATCAGAGCAGCATAACTGGACCACATACCACTCTAACATAACCAGAGCATCATTACTTGACCACAGACCACTTTAACATAACCTTTAATCAGAGGAGCATAACTGGACCACATACCACTTTAACATGACCTATAATCAGAGCAGCATAACTGGACCACATACCACTTTAACATAACCAGAGCATCATTACTTGACCACAGACCACTTTAACATAACCTTTAATCAGAGGAGCATAACTGGACCACATACCACTTTAACATAACCGTTAACAAATTGGGTGCCAACAATGAGATATCTCGTTGTTGGCCGCCATGCGTTGGTTGCCAATGACGAGTTTTCTCGTTATTTAATCGTTATTTCTTTTATTAGCGATATCCATTCATTTTTCATCCGTCCAGCCTGACATTATCATTGTGAATGGCTCTGAGCTCGAAAAGGGCAAATACCGCCCCCTATCGTCTCCCGGATGGTAACGCACATCATTGGATTGGAGTCGATGGGACTTGCATCAGAAAAAAGAACTCGGGTCCACATTTTACTTCTGGGGCATGCAACCTGATACTAGTGCATTCATTGAGGGGACTGGAAGCAGTGTCGATTATCTGTTTCGGAATATAACGTTGGATCAATAAACACGATCGATATTTGGAATGGCGATCAGGAATTGGATTCATCTTTTTGCAGAACATCTGATCTGAGGTAAGGAATCTATTTTACCAGTTTTGGGGTAATCAGATGTTTTTTCACAGCGGTCACAACATGAGTGTGTGTGTGTATGTGTGTGCGTGTATGACGTTAGCGCTGACCAGGTCATGGATAATCGATTTTTCAGCCCACTTCTCTAGCGTGCATAAGTACACATATACTATCGATAATCTAGCGTTTATTTGAAAACTATTCATAAATAGGCCAAAAAATGACAACGTGTTTTGTGTATTCCAGTAAAGAGCTATTTTCGCGGACGCAAGGCGCTCGCCACTAACGCAGGAGATGCTGGTATCGAGCCCAGCTCTCTGCGTTGCTACCGGCTTGGCCGGCCGTCATACTAATACAATTGGTGTTAGAGGGTGGGAAAGCCGGTGGGTGGGAATTGGACGTTGTGGACAGCGACTCCCACAGGTCGGTTGGGTGACGCCGGTGCGGCGGAAACAGGAAGTATCGGGGGCAGCGTGAGCCTCCCACGCGTTACTCCTCGCCACTGAGAGTTCGAGCTGCTGCGGTGAAAAGATGCAACAGGCTGCCTCCTCGTGTACCGGAGGGGACACGTGATGCAAGGCTTCTATCCTCACTACAGCCGACCAGTGGGAGGCATAGTCTAGCAACGTTCAAGACAGGGGAGGGAAGGATTGAAAATACGAAATTGGGATGGGAGAAAAATAGAAAATGAGGAGAAAAAGTTGATAAAAAAAATAGAAAATACTCGTATTCAAAACGGTATAAAACGGAAATGTACTGATGAAAAAACAATAGGTTTCATACATGTTGACTGCAAGCAAGTCATTGATAAGCGACGGGTGTATTAGACACATAGCCATAATTTAAGATATAGTTTATGCGTTCGCAAATGTGCTCGTCCTCCCATTGAATAACGTGCTGGCATCCAAGCGATAAATCGTCATATCCGGCTGGCAACCAATGTGTTAATCAGAGCAGCATAACTGGACCACATACCACTTTAACATAACCTGTAGATGTCATTGGTTCAAGTGGTGAATGCTCTGGAATACACAAACATCATGTAGAATGTGTACTTTTACGTTTGATACTTAACTACGTTCAATATCAAATACGTCCCCCCCTTTACATAAGTAGAATTTTGAATGGAGGACGTTAACTTTTCACGGGGGACTATTTTACCTGGGTATTTCTACTTGCACTTAAGTAAAGGAACTGTGTACTTAACCCACCTGGTATGGCCCTCAAAAGACAGTGATGGCTGGGATGATATATGGGCTGCTACAGTAGCATAATTAAGTGTCAAACGTCAACCAAACAACTCTCACATTCCACAACCGGCCGCGCCAAAACACAACACACCAGCTGCACCGCGGGTCTGGACGGTTCTGGGTTTGTTTCCCATACTGAGACAGTAGGAAGGCTGAGAACAAAAACAGATTACTGGAGTCCGAAGACACCGACGTTGTACGTATGCTCCACCACACGGCTTCTGGGGCCTGTTCTGTGTCGTGAACCGGGGGGTGGGAACCTTGTTTGGAGGTGAATAATAGTCTGCCGGAATGTCAACCTCTTAACAACAGGGTCTGAAAGCTGGGGGGGTTGAAAGCCTCCAGGCAGACGCCAGGTGTTGACGAGACAGGCCGCTGCTTCGGCTGCAGGTGCTGATGGTTTTTGCTCCCTATCGCTAGTACCCCACGGGTCAACAGGTTACCGTTGCCATGGAAACAGTCACAGGTGCGCGCCCAGGAGAGAGAGAGAGAGCGAGAGAGAGAGAGAGAGAGAGAGAGAGAGAGAGAGAGAGAGAGAGAGATAGAGAGAGAGAGAGAGAGAGAGAGAGAGGGGGACACACCATTCCTCTTACATGACAGGTGGCAGTGATTGTCACTCAAGACAGTCCCAGGAGCCGTGTTTCTTAGGGTTTCTCCGTACATAGTGACACTCAGGGAAACAGTTCATAGTGACACTCAGGGAAACAGTTCATAGTGACACTCAGGGAAACAGTACATAGTGACACTCAGGGAAACAGTTCATAGTGACACTCAGGGAAACAGTACATAGTGACACTCAGGGAAACACTACATAGTGACACTCAGGGAAACAGTACATAGTGACACTCAGGGAAACAGTTCATAGTGACACTCAGGGAAACAGTTCATAGTGACACTCAGGGAAACAGTACATAGTGACACTCAGGGAAACAGTTCATAGTGACACTCAGGGAAACAGTACATAGTGACACTCAGGGAAACACTACATAGTGACACTCAGGGAAACAGTACATAGTGACACTCAGGGAAACAGTTCATAGTGACACTCAGGGAAACAGTTCATAGTGACACTCAGGGAAACAGTACATAGTGACACTCAGGGAAACAGTACATAGTGACACTCAGGGAAACAGTACATAGTGACACTCAGGGAAACAGTTCATAGTGACACTCAGGGAAACAGTACATAGTGACACTCAGGGAAACAGTACATAGTGACACTCAGGGAAACAGTACATAGTGACACTCAGGGAAACAGTACATAGTGACACTCAGGGAAACAGTACATAGTGACACTCAGAGAAACAGTACATAGTGACACTCAGGGAAACAGTTCATAGTGACACTCAGGGAAACAGTACATAGTGACACTCAGGGAAACAGTACATAGTGACACTCAGGGAAACAGTACATAGTGACACTCAGGGAAACAGTACATAGTGACACTCAGGGAAACTGAGAAGAGAAGGAGGTGGAGTGCGTTAGAGAGTTAGAGGGAGAATAGCAACAGCGCCTCACCAAGTATTAAGGATGTATCAATACCGATACCGTCTCGATCGGTATCTGAGCCGTACATCTGTGCTTATATACATTTTATATTGTATTTTTCCGTTGTATTTTTATTGTTATATGTGTAGTACTGTTTGCCGTACTATTTTTGTTTGTGTAGATTGTGCACCTTGTGTTGTATTTTTATTAGCATTGTATTTACCATACTTTTGTACTTTGTATTGTGCAGCACTTTGGTCAACCTCAGTTGTTTTTAAATGTGCTTTATTATAAATAAATCTGACCTTGACCTTGACTTTCCCCCGAAGATATGATTTAAAGAAGATATGATATGATAAAAAAAAATAAAAAAAACATGTCTTAACATTACTTAGCATTACGTAGGCCTTAGACTGGTTCCGGTCCTACCTGAGTAATAGGACCTTCTCTGTCCAACTCGGTGACCTCACTTCCTCTGTGGCCCCCCTCACCTGCGGGGTGCCCCAAGGCTCGATATTGGGTCCCACTCTCTTCCTCCTATACATACTCCCCCTAGGCCAGATCTTGGCAAAACACAATATCTCATTCCATTGCTTCGCCGATGACGTGCAGGTGTACCTCCCCTTAAAGCCCACCCAAGGGAAGACGTCAATAGAACCACTGCTTGACTGCCTGGCAGAAATCAAGTGCTGGATGTCCGAAAACTCCCTGACATTGAACGAAGGGAAAACCGAGGTCATTGTTTTTAATAGTGCCCCCCCGGCCCCCCTCATTGACGCACTTGGTCCCCTGGGTCCAAACCTCTCCACCTCTGTCAGGAACCTCGGGGTCATCTTCGACAGCAATTTTAAATTCGACAAACAGGTCAGTGCCGTAGTTAAAAACAGCTTTTACCACCTTAGACTCCTGGCGAAGACAAAGGCCTACCTCTCCCAAAGTAACCTAGTAGAGACGGTGATCCATGCCTTTGTCACCACTCGCCTCGACTACTGCAATGCTCTGTACACAGGCATCGACAAGTCCCTCCTCCACCGCCTACAACTGGTGCAGAACGCAGCCGCGCGCCTCCTCACCAAAACAAGAAAACACGAACACATCAGCCCAGTTTTGGCCTCGCTCCACTGGCTGCCTGTTAGCTTCAGGATCGATTTTAAATTAGCCCTAAATGTTTTTAAATCATTAAATGGCACGGCTCCCTCCTATCTGTCCGAGCTCTTGCACCACTACACCCCCCACGATCCCTCAGATCAGCTGACCAGCTGCTATTGGTGGTACCCAGAACCAGGCTCAAGACTAGGGGAGACAGCTTTCTTCACCGCAGCGCCTAGATTGTGGTACAGCCTCCCCCTCAGCGTACGGACTGCCCAGACCGTGCAGGCTTTTAAATCACTCTTGAAAACCTACCTGTTCTCCTTGGCCGTCCCCCCTACTTAATCACCACTAGACCCCTGGCCCTTCTATCCTCTGTTTTACTGTGTCCTACCAGTTTTTATTGCTTTCATTGCTTTATTATGTTTTTAATCTTATATCTTGCACCATATTGTTTTGTTATTGTTGCTTTCATTGCTTTGCTATGTTTTTTTTTTATCTTATACCTTGCATCACACTATTTTGTTTTTATCAACTTGCTTGTGAAGCACTTTGGTGTCAGCTGCCGCTGCCTGGAAATGTGCTATATAAATAAAACTGACTTGACTTAACATGCCAGAAATCGAAGCAAAATTACTCTATTTGCTAGCTTTCTGTCAGCACGTTCAATCTCTCTAATGGAGATAAATGGATTATAAATACAGTATATGTCCAATGACCCCAAATACCGACGGTCCAAGTTGGTATCGTTCAGTAGAATAATTGGATCTGATTGGTACTCTGCGTGGGAGGTTCAGTAATCGGGACCGGTGGTTTGTCTCTATGGAGCAGGCGGGTCCTGAGTGTCGGGTCCACTTCCTGCAGGTGTATGACAGAATGTACAACAATGCTGTATATACCGTATATATATATATATATTTATACCTGCATATAATCCTTTTAACATATCTGTAGATACTATATATCTATATAGTACATATCCCTTACCTACTAGTTACACTGCTGGCCAGTATGACTTACTACCATAGTGTCTTTATACCTGTATCACTGTAGGCCTACATATTAATACTACAGCTCTGTACATACATCTGATTAGCACTATTACTCAGTAGTACTGATTTATATATTTTATACCCAGTTTAATCACCTGTACATTGTGTATTACTATTGCACTAATCTAATGTAATCGAATCTACCGGAGCGGAATGTCTACAATGGCCACCCACCAGTGTTAGTCGTACTGCCGTTCCTAAAGTCCATTATTAATTCATGGCCCGTGCACCTGCGTATTTGTTCACTTTCTCTCTTCTCATGCCAGCCACGCCCCTCCCCCTGCCCCCCCGTCCCCCCCCGTCCCTGCTCTCCAATCATCACACACCGCTCTAGCCCTAATGTAGTCACTTGTTTCGCCGTTTTGTTTTATGCTTTTAATTTATTTCACAAATTATTAGGTTATTATTTCATTAATCCCACATCACAGGGGCCGTTCGCGTCCACCGTGTCAAGTCAGCATTCGGTGTTCGGAGCAGGACTTTTGAGCCACATCCTGCCCAGAAACACAGCGAACAAATACCACTAGACCTCGAGACGGCAGCTTCCTACCTATAAATCTAACAATCTAATTCCCTAATTGTATTCACGTGTATATCTGTGATTTATTCCTACCGGGCCTCCTACACACCATCCCTTTGACATCTCTGGTCTCCCGCCAGCGTTGTTCCAGGTCAGAATTCATTAGTATTGAAGTTTCTGATACTGCGCCCGTGGGTCGTGGCACATACACACGTGTATATATACAGTATATATACTGTATATAATTATATATATATATATATATATATATATATATATATATATATATATATATAATATATATATATATATATATATATATATATATTAGGGATGTCCGATATTATCGGCCGACCGATATTATCGGCCGATATCGGCAGTAAAATGTGATATCGGAAAATATCGGTATCGGTTTAAAAACAAAAAAAAACAATAACAATATTTGTTATATATATATCCAGTGAAATGATTAGTTACCTGAAATTATTCAGTTTTTTGGACGGGGAAACCCTGCATATATCGGTATCGGTTGATATCGGTTGATATCGGTATCGGAAATTAAGAGTTGGACAATATCGGAATATCGGTATCGGTAAAAAAGCCAATATCGAGCATCCCTAATATATATATATATATATATATATATATAAAAAAATTATATAATGGTGGAACAAGCCTTCTTATTCATTTTCAAATACTTGAGACATTACTATTGTTTTGACTGCATTGGGGTCTGCACTGCATTACTGATCAGCCCGACTCCTGCTCAGTGGTTGAACAGTTTAAATATGGCAGGTAGGAGGGAGTCTTCAACACTGTCTTCAACACTGGGCAGGTACATGGGAGGGAGATCTCAGACAGGGATGTGGCGGAGGCTAAACCACCTAAACACACGTCTACCCACCTTTTCATTCAGGAAACACACTTTTTTTCAAGTCGATATTAAATCTTCATGTTTGAAGTTCACAGTGTAATTTTATAGCATGTACTATTGAAGTCAGCAGGCCTATCGTCGACTGGAGTTCGTAGTTCACCTGGCTTTTTATACCCGCCTACCTCTGGTCAATGGTCTCTACTACACACCCTCAAGACCCCCTCCTATCCGAGCTCCGGGAGGGTCATCAAAGAGAAGCTGCCTATTCTCTGTCCTCGCTCCACAAAAACACACTTCTTCAATGAATATCTTTTTTTTGTGATCTACTTTGTTCTCCTCCTTTTTTCTGTGATTTTTCTCCCCATCCCAATTTACCTCTCGTGCCAATTCTCCCTCCCCTGTCCTGATCGTTGCTCACATATGCCCCCCACTGGCCGGTTGTAGGGAGGATAGAAGCCTTGCATCACATCACATGTCCCCTCCGATACATGTGGAGGCAGTAGGGCTGACCCCTATTAGTCGAATAGTCGACTAATCGATCGAAAGGAGCCGTAGTCGACTGCCAACCTCTTAGTCGAATACCAAAAAAAACTTTTTATTTATTTATTTATTTATTTGATAATTCTTTCCAAAAGAAAAGTGGCCTAGAAGCGTGGCTAACGCTAATGGCACGCATACCAGAGGCTAACTGCCTAAGAAAACAGGCACAGAGGCACTGAAAGAGGATTTCACCCATCTAATGAACACACTAGACTAGACAAATATCAAGATGTATCCATCAGTGGACCAATTGCATGCTTTTGCAGAGGACAAGAAGCTTTCCGTCAGACATTAAGCACCCCCACAGCCCAAATGGAATGATAAATATATATATATATATATATATATAATATATATATATATATATATATATATATATATATATATATATATATATATATATATATATATAATTAAAAAAATTATACTTTTTTTGTTCCATTTTCTTTTTCATAGTCGACTAATAGTCACTATCGGCAAATTCCAGCCAATCATAGTCGACTATCCAAATCCTTAGTCGGGGACAGCCCTAGGAGGCAGCCTGTCACATCTTTTCACTTGCCAGCGCGGACTCATTTGGCGAGGAGTAACGTGTAGGAGGCTCACACTGCCCCCGCCATCTTCCTGACTTTGCTGTGCAGGCACCCCAACCTACCTGTAGGAGTCGCTGTTCACAACGACCGGACTACCACCCTTCTACTTCCCACCCGCTAACTCTGCCAATTGAGTTAGTATGACGGCCGGCCCAAGTCAGAGGCAACGCTGACAGCCGGATTCGAACCCGGTGTCTCTTGCGTTGGTGACGAGCGCAATGTCCGCTGTGCCATCCAGCCGCACCTTTCAATGAATATCTGAAATGAAAAAGAAATATGAAAAAAAAACCTAACCTTCTTATACGTCTTATACTATCATGCACTCCTACTATACTAATATGTCTTTACTACTATGCACTCAACACTACAGCACCCAAGTTTCAGCACTGTTTTATAATGTGATACTTGTTAAGAGTCGTACCCTTCCTGCTGACTTGCCGTACAGAACTTGTAAGTCGCTTTGGATAAAAACGTCAGCTAAATGACTCAAATGTAAATGTTGTTGGATGCCACAGCCCACCGGCCTACTGACCTCTGACCTCACAGTGCACCTGAAACCGGTCTCATTTTACATGCCCTGAGTGGAACCCCGGTCTCCCGCACCGCGGGCGACATCGCAGACCACTATACCAAGAGGTGAATTCACTTCTAAGTAGGGATGTCCGATATTATCGGCCGATATCGGCATTAAAATGTGATATCGGAAAATATCGGTATCGGTTTCCAATTTTTTTTTTTTTTATTTCTTTTTTTTACATTTCTATAACCTTTATTTACCCAGGCAAGCAAGTAAGAACAAATTCAGATTTTATTTATTGTCAAAAGTATGCATAATGTTGTGTTAATTCCACAACAAGAGATATGTAATGTTAATTACCTGAAATTATTTTAAGGGGGGACCCTGCATATATCGGTATCGGTTGATATCGGTTGATATCGGTATCGGAAATTAAGAGTTGGACAATATCGGTATTTCGGTATCGGTAAAAAAGCCAATATCGAGCATCCCTACTTCTAAGTAATGGGTCTGGATGCCTTTTAAGGGGAGTGAGTTTACTTGCAGTACCACTACATGCCACAGTCACTTCACAACACATGAAGTCCATCGTGACTGTGGATATACTCACGGACCTCCGTTACACACCGACCTATCTATGGCTACGTTCAGACTGCAGGTGAAAGTGGCCCAAATCGGATTTCTTTACTCATATTGTGACTCAGATCAGATTTGTGTGAACAGTGTGAACAGCACAAATCACATGGAATCTGATCTTTTCAATTTTGATTCGGGCCACTGTCATAATGTGGTCTTAAATCAGATACAGGTCTGATTTTTTTGCAACGCGACCTCAGTCTGAACAGTCATGCGACTTTCATGCAACTTTTACATCACTGTAGATTGACAATTCGGTAATTTTTCCTTAACATATTGAATAAATAATATTATATTCATTGTTTCCCCTATTTCTTTTTTGTCTACTTTATTGAACATTTTGAAAAAAGTCAAATAATTACATTTCATCCATCTTTGCAGCCATGTTTATTCACCGTGTCCACGGACAGTGAGGACAAACGCAGCCACAAATGGATGGTTTCTTTACTCAGAAAAGATGTTTATTCTTCTGATAACTACGTCACTAGCATGACTCATAAATGTTCAGACAAGCTTAATATTTGGTTGTTTGTGTTACTATGGATACATGCAATTCAAAGTTATTACTTCTTTTCAAACGAATTTGGTCGCGGAGGTCAGTAAATTGTTACAGGCTCTTCGGACAAAACAGTTTCCGTCTGGGTGACGTACAAACGGTAAATGGTGTATTTATAACAGCTTTTATCCAAAGTGCTTTACAATTTTGTTCCTCACATTCACCCATTCACTCACACATTCACACACCGACGGCGGAGGCGACCACGCAAGGTGCCGACCTACACAGGAGGAGCGGGAATCAAACCGGGAACCGACTATCAGACGACCGCTCTACCTCCTGAGCCACTGTCTCCCCCAGTACAAGCATGAAGACGGCTCTGCGTAGGAGTGTGACTCAAGTCATTCAAACATTTCCTCTGAGATTCGCCGTAGTTAAACTGTTCATTACCATCGTCCGTCTCGTACGCTGAATGTTTTCGGGACGTCTGTCCTTCATCACTGTGTTGCTTACATGTGCCTTTTATTTTACCACCGCGTCACCGACACTCAAGTCCTGTTAATTTCCTCAGCTATTTTGAATTTGAGTTTTAGTCTTAGTCATGTCTCAAATGCTCTTTTTCGTTTTCATCATATTTAGTCACCTTTATCTATTTTTCGTTTTAAGTCAAGTTTTAGTCAACTACAGGTCTGACCATTTTCGTTTTAATAGTCTTTTTTGTTTAGTTTCGATTTAGTCTTTTTTGTTTAGTCTCGCCACTCAGTTACAGCCTCATAAGTTGGTGTGAACTTTTTCTAAACAAAAAAAGCTAACGTTAGTGCTAGCTGGTTAGACTTATGTAAGCTATTTAATGTGTTCTATTGTGGTGGATCAACATAATGTAGCGATCATGCAGTAATGTAGGGAAGAAAGAGGAGAGTTTCCTTTTCTGTATGGTGCTTTATTTCCAACTCAATATGGGGTTTTACATGTTGATACTTCCCTTCTCATACACAACACAGCTACCTGCTAATACGCTAGCTTCACAACAACAACGTAACATCCAGTCCATCCTCCCATATCTCCCGGGTGGAAACAACACCCCCAGCATAAGTGGTGCCCCTAAGACCATACAACTAGAGCGACACACAAAACCCCAGAACATTACAATAATTCACCCACGTAACGATGTGTTGGGGATAAGGGTTCCGCACGGACAATTATGTTTGTTACTTTCCTGTCTGCAAACAAGGTCCTGTTAGCTAGCAAGTAGCAAGTAAACAGTGTTGACGTTGAAGTTTATGTTGAATAAACATTTAGCAAGATTTTATTTAGCAAACTACATTTTGTGTCGTTTTTAGTCAACGACATTGCATGAATCATTTTGTCACGTTAGTGTCACTTGATCTCCCTTAACTCTTTAATTGCCAGACCCGAGATATCTCAGGTTTTGGTCATTTTTTCTTTTATTCGATTTGAATATCCTATTCAATGTCACGAACCTGTATGTTGCCGTTAAAAGGCATACTGGGACCCGAGGGTGCAGTACCGGTCAGATCCTGCCAGGTGGCAGTATCGAGAGTGCAGTAAACCCTGTTCCAGACCGTGTGTTATGTTTAAACTGCTCCGGACACAGTTTTTTAGTACAGGGAAGCCTAGAGGTTCACTCGGTCACATCGAAACATCTACGGGACGCGTGTACCTTAATGACAAGCAAGCAGTGCAAAAATGCGGAAGCATTCGTCACCGCACGCCACTACGGTAAAGCGCCTTTCTTTTCAGGCCCGCTTTGGGAGCTGTCGCGCGGAAATAGGCTGTCTATTGCCATTCTCTTTGACAAACTCTAACCTTAACCAGCTCCTTAACAGCGCCTAAACTTAACCGTTCTAACCTTAACCAACTCCGAAACAATGCCTAACCTTAACCTTAACCTTAACCATGCCTAACCTTAACCATAGAAAGAATATTGCCATTCTCTTTGACAAACTCTAACCTTAACCAGCTCCTTAACAGCGCCTAAACTTAACCGTTCTAACCTTAACCAACTCCGAAACAATGCCTAACCTTAACCTTAACCTTAACCATGCCTAACCTTAACCGGCGAAAGAATACATGTTAAAAAAAAATCACGTTTAAAAAAAAATATTTGATGGGATTCGAACTCGCCAGCAAACGAGCCGTAGGATCCACAGCCATGCAGTCTTGCCAATTGAGCTATTTCTGGATACTGAATAAGGGGCGGTGACTTATATATATTGAGCTCCGCTCGTGTCGAACCAAGGCGGGATCTCATGCGCATGCGCGGGCACCTCGCGCGAGCACGCCGGCGCACGCACGCACCTGAGCGAGCACGCCGCCGCCGGTGCACGCACCTGGGCGCTGGGCGAAGGAAAATGAAAGGCGCATTACCGCACGCCACTACGGTAGAATGCTTCCGCATTCTTGCACTGCTTGCTTGTCATTAAGGAACAGGCCTACGGGACACTCGGTGCATGTGTTGTGCCGTATTATGTCGTGGACCAGATGGACATCAGATGGACCAGATGGCGATCAAACAATTGGAATATTATTTTTAGAATACCCCCGATCAGAGATAAGGACTATCTGGTCCACGATCGTGCAATGTTTTCATACCGATCCAGCTGATCAGCGTTTTTAGTGTTCAATACGAATGCCGTTACTGGCAATCAAAGCATCAGAAACGACCCCCCCCCCTTTCATGCATTCATGTTGAACCATAATACCTATTATATACATTTGATTTGGAAATAGTAGCGTGTCCAGGCAAGAAACGCCAACGCTTATAGTAGAATTCACGTACATGTAGCGCCCTATAACTCAGCCTTTCGGGAATTATCCCGGATCACTCTGAAATTATACCTATATTCACCATGGGATAACGTGCAAACATATCTCTTTTTTGCATCTTGGACGGAAGAAAGTCACTGTCAAATGACCATAGTATTGTCCCCATAGCTATAATATAGAATATAGATATAGCTCTCCAAACATAGTGACACACAGTGAACATATGTAATGGAAACCTGGCACGTTAGCTACAAGGCCAAGACTAATAGCTGGCACTGAATGAGTTAATGTGACGTCTCGTCTCGTTTTCGTCAGGGGAAAAAGCTTTGTTGACGACCATATTTAGTTATAATTTTACACTGCCTGCAGCCTGTGACTGCTTTGTCCAAGCAACCGGTTGTCCAAGCAACTCTCCAACAACACCAAGCTATGGATCTTTTTTTTTTTTTCCACTTTTTCTCCTTATTTTTCTATTTTTCTCCCATCCCAATTTCGTATTGCCAATTCTCCCCTCCCCTGTCTTGAACGTTGCTACTGGTCGGCTGTAGTGAGGATAGAAGCCTTGCATCACGTGTCCCCTCCGGTACACGAGCAGGCAGCCTGTCGCATCTTTTCACCAGACAGCGCAGACTACTTACGAGGAGTAACACGTGGGAGGCTCACGCTGCCCCCGATACTTCCTGTCTCTGCTGTGCAGGCGTCACCCAACCGACCTGTGGGAGTCGCTGTCCACAACGTCCAATCCCCACCCATCGACTTCCACCCGCTACCGGGATTCGAGACGGGAGTCTCTTGCATTGGTGACAAGCGCAATCTCCGCTACACCACCCTAAGCTACGGATCTTCAATACCAATGTGAAGACTGTCCTGCTCTACGGCTCTGAAACGTGGAAGACTACAGGGCCTTTTGATTGATTGAAAAGTTTATTAAACAGATTGCAGAATGGGTACAGTACAGTACAGCTCAATACATACAATTGTTAAGGGGATGCAGACCAGAGAAAGACTTTCGTCTTGTTTACATCCGGGTCCCCCCTCACAAGCAAGACGTTCCACACTCCAAGACCTAAAGAACATCGGAGTGAGCTGGCAAGAAGCAACGGCCCTGGCCCAGAAGAGAGTGAGATGGAGAGCTCTGGTGGACACCCTATGCCCCCGAACGGGGTAAAGAGGATTAAGTCAGTAAGTCAGCAGCCTGTGACTCACTGTCCACGCAGACAGACCGACAGATGGACAGATGGACAGATGGACAGACGGACAGACAGACAGACAGACAGACAGACAGACAGACAGACAGACAGACAGACAGACAGACAGACAGACAGACAGACAGACAGACAGAGCAGACAGACAGACAGACAGACAGACAGACAGACAGACAGACAGACAGACAGACAGACAGACAGACAGACAGACAGACAGACAGACAGACAGACAGACAGACAGACAGACAGACAGACAGACAGACAGACAGACAGACAGACAGACAGACAGACAGACAGACAGACAGACAGACAGACAGACAGACAGACAGACAGACAGACAGACAGACAGACAGACAGACAAGCAGACAGACAGACAGACAGACAGACAGACAGACAGACAGACAGACAGACAGACAGACAGACAGACAGACAGACAGACAGACAGACAGACAGACAGACAGACAGACAGACAGACAGACAGACAGACAGACAGACAGACAGACAGACAGACAGACAGACAGAGACAGACAGACAGCAGACAGACAGACAGACAGACAGACAGACAGACAGAAGACAGACAGACAGACAGACAGACAGACAGACAGACAGACAGACAGACAGACAGACAGACAGACAGACAGACAGACAGACAGACAGACAGACAGACAGACAGACAGAGACAGACAGACAGACAGACAGACAGACAGACAGACAGGACAGACAGACAGACAGACAGACAGACAGACAGACAGACAGACAGACAGACAGGACAGACAGACAGACAGACAGACAGACAAGACAGACAGACAGACAGACAGACAGACAGACAGACAGACAGACAGACAGACAGACAGACAGACAGACAGACAGACAGACAGACAGACAGACAGACAGACAGACAGACAGACAGACAGACAGACAGACAGGACAGACAGACAGACAGACAGACAGACAGACAGACAGACAGACAGACAGACAGACAGACAGACAGACAGACAGACAGACAGACAGACAGACAGACAGACAGACAGACAGGACAGACAGACAGACAGACAGACAGACAGACAGACAGACAGACAGACAGACAGACAGACAGACAGACAGACAGACAGACAGACAGACAGACAGACAGACAGACACAGACAGACAGACAGACAGACAGACAGACAGACAGACAGACAGACAGACAGACAGACAGACAGACAGACAGACAGACAGACAGACAGACAGACAGACAGACAGACAGACAGACACAGAAATTACATGGCAGAAACCCCCCATTTTGCCCTGTGCGTTCCGGGGCCCAGAGAGTCATCGACGTGTTCTGTTCTATATTCATATGAATCATAATCATGAATCAATCGGGGGGGGGGGGGGGGGGGGGGCCTCATGAGACGTTTCTTCATGTCGGGATAACCGGCGTGTCGCGGTTCTCCAGCCGCCGAGACGTGTCACCAGACTCTGAGGTTACGCAACGCCGTCATTTGAAAATCATCAACAATAATAATTAGCACTTTAAACGGGAAATTATCTGGTTCACGTTTTTTCCACGCGTCCTCCTCCTAATCCTTCCCCTAACTATTCCGGATTACTTTAAGCCATATATTGAGACATACTGTAGCCACTAAAGGGAAGGGAGGTGATGGGGGGGGGGGGGGGGGGGGGGGGGGGGGGGGGGGGGGGGGGGGGTAATCCTATATGAATATATGAATATCTCCTTACAGCTGTAGCCTGACAGCAATTAGAGCCCCTCCCTCCCTCCCTCCCTCCCTCCCTCCCTCCCCTGGGAGAGGATCAGCAGAGCTGGCTTCTGATAGCGAGGCTTTGATGAACCAAATCCAGCACATGTGACGAGCTGCGTGTCTCTTCCCAGCCTGCCTTCAGGGCTCCGTCAAGGCATGAGCTACTACCCCCCCCCCCCCCATCACCCCCATCACCCCTCAGAGTGCTGGAGGCAGGAAGTAAAATGTTGATTGATTGATTTTCAGACTGCGGGTCAGCCCTTACAAAAAAAAGTATTACGGTAGCTTGGTGGTATTTTCATGGATGGTGCCGGGCCGCTTTTAAAGTGGTGCTGTCCTGGTTAAAGTCATGGGTTGCCTCGCTACCGTCCACTTTGTACAACGTTTTGGTTCTAAAAAGACGAGTTGTGATTTGAACGAGAGACATTCAGCGAGTGCTTACAGTCGCAGGATAGAACTGGTGCCTGACGACTTATCACTCTGCCTTGTTTACATTTGTACGTTGACTGCATTTCCATACACCCCTCAAACACTATAGTCAAATTTGCAGACGACACGACAGTGGTAGGATGAATCTCCAACAACGATGAGTCTGCCTACAGAGATGAAGTCCACAATTTAACTGGATGGTGCACGGACAACAACAATCTCACATTAAACATAAAAAAAACAAAAGAGATCATCATTGACTTCAGGAGACCCCCCCCCCCCTAATCATCGCAGGTGAGGAAGTGGAGAGAGTCCCCTGCTTTTAAGTTCCTAGGGACCCACATCACTGAGGAGCTCAAATGGACCTGGACCACCAACTCCACTGCACTGGTATAAAAAAAAGGGGGCCCAACAGCGGCTTTATTTTTTTAAGGACACTTAGAAAAATCAACCTGTCTGCTGAGCTGCTTAAGGGCGGCCTTCTACCACTGCTCTATTGAGAGCATCTTAACATACTCCATCACAGCATGGTACGCAAACTGCACAGAATATGAAAGCAAATCCCTCCAGAGAGTCATAAACACCTCCCAAAAAATCTGCCCACACTGGATGACATCTTCAGAACGCGCTGCCTCCACAGAGCTATAGCAGCAGCCTGAAGGATGAAACGCACCCCAGTCTCACCACCTCTTCTCCCTGTTGCCATCTGGGAGGCGATACAGGGCCTTCAAAGCACCACCTCCAGGCTGTAGCACAGCTTCTTCCTGAGAGCCATCACTGAACTGAACAATCACCCCCCCCCCCTATTGCCACCACATCTACCTCACTATAATTTATACTTGTATGTGCAATATGACAGATGTAGGGACATGTGCAATAATGCAATAATGGTATTCGTTAATGTGCAATATTTTCCGCCGATGTGCAATATTAATTATCTTTATTTTTCATTTATTTTTAAACCTTTTTAATGTTCCTGTGAATAAGTGCATAATGTAGCAGAGGGTCTGAGTGGGTACATGTGTGGCGTGTCAGTGAGTATGGGTACAACCAGGGAGTAGCTGGGGGGGGGGGGGGGGGTTAGGATGATTCCAAGGGCCCAGCACTGGGGGGGGGGGGGGGGGGCCAGAGAACACTATTATTATCTTTTTATTAATATGGTTTTATTATTATCCTAAAGTAAGTTAATGTAGATGACTCAAAAGTATAATTACCTGTATTATAAACGCGCACTCGCATGGATTGGGGGCCCACAAATTGATTCTTTCATGGGGCCCAGAATCTACAGCTACACCCCTGGGTACAACAACACATGTGTGTATGGTAGTGTGTCTATGGGTACATCATGGATGTGTTGTGTGGTAGAGTGGGTATGTAGGTGTCGTTATTCTAGGTGCTGCACAAACCAATCTCGTTGTACTGTATTGTGCAATGACAATAAAGCTTTCTACTTCTACTATATACGTATATCATGCCAGTTAGGGTACTTTGTGTATTCTGTTTACTTGTACTCGCAGTATACAGTATATTCAAATTTTGTATTGCCTATATTTATTGTAACGTATAATTGGGCATACAGACCCTCATCTGCACCTTCATTTATTTCTCTCATATTTTTATATTCCGATTTTATTTTATTGCATTTATTTATGTCTTTCTACTATTACCCTGCCCATACCTGTACCCCCCCCCCCCCCCCCCCCTC
>NC_140167.1:17056037-17109118 GCF_963971535.1 Notolepis coatsorum | reverse complement strand
TAGAGTCTCATCTCTCTGGTGTTCAGACACTCATCATGTCATATTAATACATTGAAAGAGATCTGTACAGTATTACCCAGGCTCTATTTAAACGTTGTCTGACATGTTGACATTTTCTGCCATTATGTTTTTTTTTTTTTTTTACACATCTTATGTGTACAAATAATAAAAATTAAAAAAATATATATAGAAATACAATTTTAAAAATCGTATATATTTGTATTCAATTAAATGTTTTACATATATAATTGCATTGGCACATCCAAAAAACATGTCAATAAAGGTTAAACATCCTTCCATTTGATTTGTCAGCCCAAGACAAGGAGGAGGGCCACTGACCTTGACCTTGACCTTGACACAGCCTCTCCACACACACACAATACATCTGTATACATGTACAATCAAACTACAGTTGACACACACACACACACACACACACACACACACACACACACACACACACACACACACACACACACAATACATCTGTATACATGCACAATCAAACTACAGTTAACATGCAGTATCACACATCATCTACACACACACACAATACATCTGAATACATGTACAAACAGAGACGATGTTGAATCAGAGAAAACCCAAATGGCGGGTATATTTATTTGGAAAAGGGAAAATACGGTAACCAGGTCCTTATACAGTCCAGGGAGTGGGCGAGTAGCAGGGTAGTCAGACGAGCGGGGGGGGGGGGGGGGTCATAGCCGGGAGCGGGTTCTTCTCAGATGATCCAGGGGATTCACGCGGAGAAGAGTATAGTCAGGCAGGCGGAAGTCATACACGGAGATCCAGGACTTGGGAGCAGGGTGGGGGGAAGCCAGGTAATGAATGGTAAATAGGAAACTATGATCTGGCAGCCTCACGACATCTGAGCCAGGTCTAAATAGGAAGAGCATATATGTCAGCCGGTAGATGTCAATCAGCTGCTCCTCCGGTCTTCACACACCTGCACCCCATCCTGTACTTAGAGAGAGAGCGAGGGAGAGTAGCTAGGTCGGGATAGACAGGGAGAACCAAGGATTATAGAGGACGGGAGGCCTGGAGGCCTGGAGGTGCATGACAGAAGTAGCTGTCCAGTGTTCTTTTGCATGACAGTGATTGGCAGTGGAACTAAGGAGAATTTATACACTGTTCAACGTATAGTTTGGTGACCTGTATCTTCTGCCCGAAGGCATCGTCTCATACTGGTAACGATTGTGCACTAAAGCGTTGATATCATACATGCATTACTATTACACACCCACACCAGGCCGAATCAAAATAAAAAAGGGCTTAGATCTCTGAGGGATTTATACATTTATTTCCTGTTTTGGAAAAGGGTTTAAATATGGCCTGGATTTATACATTTATTTCCTGTTTTGGAAAAGGGTTTAAATGTGGCCTGGATTTTTTTTTTTTTTTTTTTAAGTGAACCTGTCCTTTAAATTACTTATATTTTAAGGCAGACTTTCCCTTTAATCTTTGGGGCACATGTTGGTATTTTCTGTGGCCCCGAGTGACCGGCGCTCACAGGCTCCAAAATGCCACATATCCTCTCGTAACACCCGCTCATCCTGTCCCCTGCTCAGGGAAATACAAATCCTTTTACTCTCCATCAAACCACTCGACCCCTCTCCTCTGCCAACGCTTCATCCTGTGCCCGCTAACACACACACACACACACACACACACACGCACGCATGCACACACGCACACACACACACACACACACACACACACACACACACACACACACACACACACACACACACACACACGCACGCACGTGTACACACACACACACACACACATGCACGCACGCACACACACACACACACACACACACACACCACACACACACACACGCACACACACGCACGCACGTGTACACATGCGGCACACGAATCACACACACCATCAATCTCTCCAGAATTCTCTGATTGTTACTCCACTCCACATGCTGACCCCCCCCCCCCCCCTGCTGAAAAAACATTTCTTCACGCTGGCCGCAGACGCCAGACCACTGCCCCCCGCCCCTCCCCCCCCCCCCCCCCCCCCCCCCCCAACCATCACCCCTCACCAACCCACCACGGCTGAGAGGACCAGGCAATCAGAGATGCCACGGCTCTGTTTTATTATTTTCTCCAGGCAGAGCGTGTTTTCTTGCCTGTTTTTCCGTCTTCTTTTCTTTTCTTTTCCCGTTGTGACTCTGTGCCTGGCGCTACAGGTCCGGCGGCCCCTCTCTGTCAATCTTATAGTCGGTTAATCGCGACCGCTAGTGGCGTCCTGCGAGACATTAATCTAGTCACTACGTAAACATAATGCATTATTATGACTCCATTATCCCCTGATGGCAGCTATCCGTTTCTTTAAATGGGCTCTTCGGAGAACGTGATTGTGATGATAATAGGGATTGCTTTGGTTGGCAGATGTCTGGAGAGGGGATGGTGGGGGGGGGGGGGGGGCTGGGGAAAGGTTAATTTGTGTCGTCCATCATTAGGGAAGCTCTTAGCAGTCGGGCCACATCGACGCGTAGGCTTTCAAACCACCGGATCCTGTACACACGGCCTCAAGCTTTGCCCGACATGGCCTCGTTCAATTCAAGGTGCTACAGCTAATTCTCTAAAATGTCCCCAAACATAGATCCCAATCCCATCCCCATCCAAGACACACACCCCCTGATAAAGCACGTTATGACCGAAGGAAAACACAAACAGCCCGAATACATCCGGACCATTCACCAAATACAATGACCAAACCACTCATGGCCCCAACCAACCAAAAATGTGCGGATGGTACCTGGTACCGGGTACTTTTTTTAGTATCTGCTCTGTCGAGGTTCCAATAGAAACGATACAAAAAAGTGACGTGCAGACCACTGATTGGTCAGAAGAGAGAATCGTCACTACGTTATCATTGCGCTACATGGGGGACGTCCTGCACAAACCCGCCATCTTTAAATAGCCTCGCGGCTACTAAACATTAGCATTCATTATTTGTTTGCAGCGAGAACAAAATGCAATAAACAGAAAAGATACATTCACAGTGTATTCTGCCTCATTTATTGATGAAACAAAACCAACAGCAACACAATTTACCACCAAGAACAATCAGTTTAGTCTCACAAAAAGATAGCTAATTTTGTTAGATTATGTGACTGGGATTTCCATTATAACCGTTAACATTGCAGCTAGCGTACATTAGCTAATAAGGCACTGGTTTCATAGCTAGCGTTGATGTGTGTGTCATGTTGAGTGTTCTAGTACTCGAGTCCAGGACTGATTTTCAGGACTCGTCGTGACTTGATTTGGACTTGAGCACTGATGACTCAGACTTGGACTTATGAGTGAATGAATGAATGAATCTTTATTTCGAACATGATTTAAAAAACAAAGAATTAAAAAGACAAACAAATGACTCGAGCATTGACTGCATTCGGACTTGGAAGGTGCAGATGAGGACTCAGACTTGTTAATTGATAAATACATTTATTAACAGTTATTTATTTGAATAGGCCCTAATCATTTGGCATAAGATATTGATGGCTAGTGCATTTGTTTGGCTATTGTGTCACAAAGTAAATAAACTCCCTTTGAAATGGTGACCGCTGTGTCATTTATGTTTAATGTAGACCTTTTTTTTATTTGTATGTCAGCTCCTTGACTGCCAGAGTAAAGTGGACTCAACCTTGATGACTTGGACTCGGACTCAGACCAGGGTAATGGGGACTCGACTCGGACTCGACTCGAGATTGAGTGACTCGACTACAACACTGCCTTGTTGTAACTAAGATTTAATGAACAAATAATAATACATTTCGTACATAGATCAATAGATTTCTAAATGTTGTATAACGTGGGCATTTCCTCATTAGAACAAGATGACAGAGAACAATTGGTCATATTGCGAAGATTTATAATTAACCTACAAACAATAAACTGTACAAATACAATATTTACAATATTTTTTTTTTTTATCACATTTTTATTCTGTTTCTTTTTTGACATAACAGAACAATAACAACCATACAACAATAATAATAATAATGACAAGACATAATATAAAATTAAATATTTCAACAGACCTAATAAAACTGTACAAATACAATATTTACAATATTGATGTAATAGATTCGCTGGGATCCCGGTTTCTCTTTTGGCCAGTGTGTGAAATATCGGGGGCAACCCTCAGTTTTTGTGGCTGCCTCGTAGAGACCGTTGCTATGGCTGCTCTCGTTGTCGATGGCAACGTTATGAACATTCTCGTGAACAGTGTCCTGTGGCTTTGCACTCTGGCGAACGTCTGTGTAATCTGTCACTCGGAAGTGCCACACATAAGACACACATAGAGAGAGACTGAGAGAGACACACATAGAGAGAGATAGAGAGACAGATATAGTGAAAGACAGAGATAGGGGGGAGACAGAGAGAGAGAGAGAGAGAGAGAGAGAGAGAGAGAGAGAGAGAGAGAGAGAGATAGAGAGAGACAGAGAGAGTGAAAGACAGACACAGAGAGAGACCGAGACAAACAGAGATAGAGAGAGAGAGAGAGAGAGAGAGAGAGAGAGAGAGAGAGAGAGAGAGAGAGAGAGAGAGAGAGAGCAAATAAGAGAGAGAAAAAAAACTGAAAGAGAGACAGAGAGAGAGAGAGAGAGAGAGAGACCAGATCCTTCCCTTTGCCACCACTTTCCCAGTGCAAAAAAAGAGGAAGCTTATAGGCTTTTGTCATTGTGTTTGCTGCAGCTGCTACTGTACACAGTGAAGTGTCTGTGTTGGCTTCTCCGCCACCTGGCTGATGGGCAGTGGACCCCTGCTGCTGCCACACACACACCCAGCCAACACATTATCATCCTCGCTCGCTCGCTCTCTCTCTCTTTCACACTTTTGATGGCATTAGTTGTGACAGATGTGTGATTGTGGACAGACGACCAACCACAAAACACGAGCACATGCACACGCGCACATGCACACGCACACATGCACGCACGCACGCACACAACACGTACGGTACATGCACATACACACAAACACACACACTCGTGCGCAAATGTACATGACACACACACACACATGCACACAAAATTCACATGCACATACACACAAACAAGCACACACACACACACACACACACGGATACATATGCACACGTACATGCACACAAAACGCACATGCACATACACACAAACACACACACACACACATGGATGCATATACACACGCACACATACACACACAGACGTGCCATTTATTTGTATCAACAATAAAGTCCTATAACAATGCTTGTGATTAATTGGAATGCATTATAAGTGTAGTTATTAACATACATAAGAGCTTGCAGTGTGACATATTAATTAACAGACTCAATTATAGCCATTATTGTAACTGAGGGGTACAATTCCCTGACTGTATTGATAAGTATGGTATCATTAAACCACTACCGCTTTATGTACTTTAATTACTGGCCATACAGTACACGATATATGAATATGATGAACACTTCCCACAATGAAATCGGTTCCAGTCAAAGGTATTAATCAAGTATTTAATGGAGCAAAAGGTACATAGGATACTTTACATTATTGTTTGAATGCACTTGTAAGGCAAAGGAGTGTACATATGTCTATACCGAACACTGTGACCTCATTTTCTTCTTCTAAATTCATGCTATATTATGTTATTATGTTATTTGATACTATCTTGTCTAGCACAGTCTCTGGAGCGTAACAGTAAGAAGCATTTTGTATGAAAGTATTCTGTACTTCTGTATGACAACTATTAAAGAACTTGAACTTGAGTATGCGTAGGCAAATCAATAACGAATGTCCATTCTCTGGTTACGCAGGAGGTAATTATACAACCTGAATCTTAGGGAATTATATCTATGGTGCACTAGTAATATAGCGGGAGATACTGGAAGGGGTTCCCACTGGTTGTAAGCCAGCAGGGGGGGTAGAAGATCTGTCGGTAGTAGGACGTCTGGTCAACGATGACTAGGGAGACTTCAGGTACAGAAGCCGGTGCAGTAGCCTCTTGATCCACAGACGAATACAGCTTGGTTCTCTTGTAGACTGTAGCTCCACAGGGAAGAAAGCTAGGCGGCCTCAGGCTCTCTGAGCGCCGACTCGACTTGACTCCTCTCGGGGTAAATCCAACACGTGCAGGCGTCGGCGATTATCCGCTCCATAAATCACAGTACCAAAGCAAATATATTCCAGCCGCAAAGGGCTATGTAGTCGTCGGGTAGATTAATCCAGTGTACATGTCCATACGGCTCTCGCCTAGGTCTCCTCGGGTGAAAGCGCCATGCGGTCGGCCCAGCCTGGATAAGAACTCTAGCTAATACGAGAAAGCGTTGGAGATGCTGGTCACTATAGAATTCTAACCGCACGATACACTATACACAAATAGACTATTAAAGACTTAATAGAAATATGTCGCACTCGACGGTATAGCGCCAAACTCTGACAATTCAGTTACTAATTCGCACGCGGTCTCTATGCTCTATTCTGAGGCCAAACAGGCCATACTTCACCGCACGTTGTATCGTGGGTGAGGCTTCAACTTATCGGTAACATACTAAGGAAGGTAAGGGTACGGAGGTAAGGGGCTAAGGGGCTTCTACATTCACCTGCGCCGTATTTATACGCACGGTGCACAAACTAGTTCCACTCTCATTTCTGTCGCGTATCCCTGGGCAAGGTTGGGCATGTCCAGACACATCTTGACGGTGACTTTGAACCTGGCTCCGGAGGCCGGTCCCTGGCGCCGGTGGACCGCTGTCCAATAGGAGAATGAACTATTATGGTCTGGGCTAAAGGGATATTCCGTGTATATGTACAAGGAATATACAGGGGATATCAAACGATATACAAATACTATGCAATATATATCAATAAATAAATATATATATTCGGTTTAATCTGATCCTTTGTAACAGCCGCACCCTAATTAGTCCCACCTAATTAGCTAAGCAGAGACAGATTAACCGCACTGTCCACTACTCAATGTCTGCTGTGAGGGGTCTGTCAGTTCACAAAGTCATGGGGTCATGGTCGTCATCGATGGTATCGGGGAGCCTTGGCAGTTCTATTAGCCTCGCCACGGGTCGGGTGTAGGTCCGCCCTTGGACGAGCACTTCGGCTGCTCGGACCTTTCCGTCGGCACCGGTGATCACTTTGCTTACGCGGCCGGCCGGCCACATAGCTCGGGGTAGTGACTGGTCGATAATCATGACGACTGTTCCTTCTGTCAAATTGTCTCTCTCTTTCACCCATTTCTGGCGGGTCTGTAGAGACGGTAGGTAGTGGAGTAGGAAGCTGTTCCAAAACTTGTCAGCCAGTACTTGACTGTACCTCCACATTCTTCGGCCGTTCGCTTCTTCAGGCCTGTACATTGTCTGTGGTAGCGCGGGGTCCAGCCGCCCCATCAAGAGTGTGTTGGGGGTGACTGGGTCGACATCTGCTACATCACTTGAGACATAACCGAGGGGCTTTGAGTTCAATACTCCCTCGATCTCCGTGAGGACTGTCATTAAGACTTCTTCCGCCACGGTCTGGGCCCCAAGCACGGCGTACAGGACTGTCTTTATTGAACGTACTTCTCGTTCCCAAGTTCCACCGAAGTGAGGTGCGTTCGGGGGATTAAACTGGAAGTCAATCTGGTATGGAGCGAGGTGGGTCTTAAGTTCTGGGCCCATAGCTTGGAGGCTCTCTCTCAGCTCTCTTTCTCCGCCTTTGAAGTTTGTCCCGTGATCAGACAACAATATAGACGGTTTGCCTTTCCGCGATGTGAATCTTCGGAAGGCCATAAGGAATGAGTCTGTGCTCATGGTTGGAAGGAGTTCTATATGCATCGCTCGGGTGGTCATGCATTTGAATACAATACCCCACCGCTTCTCGGTGCCTCTTCCTTTCTTTATATACAGCGGGCCGAAACAGTCCATACCGGTGGAGTGAAAAGGCTTGTCGCCGAGTCGGAGGCGACAGGGAGGTAGGTCAGCCATCCGGGGTATACTGGGCTGCGCTCGCCACTTACGACAGTCTAGACAGGTTCGCTGGAAGCGCCGCACTGCTTCTCTCCCTTGCAGTATCCAATAACGACGTCTGATCTCCGCGAAGACTCTCTCTGCCCCGGCGTGATGCACATCCTCGTCGTATTTCTTTATGATCAGCTCTGTGACCTTGTGTCGGCTGTTTAAGACTATCGGGTACTTGACGTCATCCGGTAAGTCTGGGGCTCTCCGCAAACGACCACCCACTCTGATGAGACCATGGGCGTCGCTCTCGGGGGCTAGGTGGAGCAGTCTGCTGTCTGATGGGACGGGCTTTGCTCCCTGTAGACAGTCTAGCTCATCGGGGAACGAGTCTCTCTGGGCTCGTTGTAGTAGAAGAAGTTCCGCTTCTTCGTAGTCAGCTGCAGTAATGTCAGTAGTGAGCTGAACCTCTGGGTGGTGCCACAGGAATGTCTTTAGCTGCGCACTCTCTAGGGTGAGGCAATCGTCTATGTCGGGGTCTGTGGAGACGAGTGTGTTCAATCCACAGAACATAGATTTCTTGTTTTCTGCCTCCTCTTTACTCGCTTCCCGTGGGGTGGGTGTAGGCCACTCTTCTTCCGGGAGCTTGAGGAACTCTGGCCCGTCACTGTATAGGTTGTGACGGGTGAGGTCATCCAGGGACATTCCCCGGGTGATGACGTCAGCTGGGTTGTGTTTTGTGTCCACATACCTCCAGCTTGCTACTTCTGTTAAATCTTGAATCTCTGTGACTCTGACTCCCACGAAGACCTTGTATCTGCACGAATCAGACCGGATCCATGTGAGTACTGTCGTGGAGTCTGACCACAAAATTGTTCTTTGCACCGGAATGGTGAGTTCACGTTGGATTAACGTGGCGAGTTGCGCTCCTGCTAGGGCTGCGCAGAGCTCTAGACGCGGGATAGATTGTTGCTTTCGTGGGGCTATTCTTGAGCGGGCCAGGATGAAGGCAGTATGTATTTCTCCTCCCTCCTCTCGGGCACGCAAGTAGGCCACCGAGCCGTAGGCTACTTCGGAGGCGTCGCTGAAGACGTGCAGGTCCATCTGGCACGTCTCCGGCCTCACTGTGGGTGGGAAGTAGCTGCGGCGTATGTTAACACCTGGGAGTGAGCTGAGTTCCGTCTCCCACTCTCTCCATGTGGATGCAAGGTGTTCGGGTATGGGGTCGTCCCAGCCCTGGTCCTTGTCCCATAACGCTCTTACAATCATCTTTGCCCTGGTGGTGTAAGGTAGAATACATCCCAACGGGTCATATTGTCTGGCGAGTGTTCTGTATACACTCCGTCTGGTGGTCGGTAGTGCAGTCGACCTTCCCTGCTCCTTGGTCAGGGGTGTGTGTTTATAATGGAGCGAGTCTGTTTTGAAGCGCCAGACTAGTCCTAATGTCATTTCTTGGGCTTCTCCTGGGATGGTCGCCATCCAGGTCTCGCTGCTTGCTGCCTTGTCCTCGGGGGAGAGGCTGCGCAATACTTGCGGGTCGCTGCTGGCCCACTGCCTGAGATCAAAGCCGCCTTTGATCAGGGAGGCGCGGAGCTTGAGTAGAAGGGCCTCGGCTTCTTCTGGCGTCGAGACGCTTTGCAGACAGTTGTCCACGTAGAAACTATTTTCTACACTTTTTCGGACCTCTTCATCAGCTGCTGGGTCCTCTGCGACGTGTTTTTGCAGTGCAAACGTAGCACAGCATGGGCTGCATGTGGTTCCGAAAGGGAGGACTTCCCATTGATAGATGGCTGGTTGCTCATCCCCGATCCTCTCTCTCCATAGGAACCGCAGCAGGGGCTTGTCCTCCTCCACTAGTCTCACCTGCAGGAACATCCCTTTGATGTCGCCGCTGATGGCCACCTTGTCCTGGCGGAAACGTAGTAACACGCCTAGTAGGGAGGGGCCGAGTGTTGGGCCGGGCAAGAGCTCTTTATTCAGATTTTGTGATCCGATCTGGTAGCTGCAGTTGAACACAATACGATCCTTGCCGTTGTGGTGGACTTTGTGGTGCGGCACGTACCATGATTCGGTCGTCTGATCGGCCTCTTTAATGTCAATTTTCTTTATGTGTCCCGCTGTGATTAGCTTGTTAATCTCAGCGCGGTACACAGTCTCTTGAGCGGGGTCTCTGGCTAGGTGCCGCTCTGTGTTCAATAGATACCGCTCCGTCGCTTCTTTTGGGGCGTGGAAGGTAGGCATACCCTCTCGCCTCAAGAGTGGAGTTGCGTATCTCATCACTCCGTTGACTTTGACTCTCTTTGTCCCTTGCTCGAGGAGTGCTATGGCGTAAATGTCTTCCTTGGAACGAATGTCTTTCTTTTCGTTCTTAAAGGGCATTGTCTCTAGTGTCCATAGCCTCTCGACATGCTGTAGGAGGGTGGTGTCTTCTTCTGTCACTCTGGAGTGGAGGCAGCTAGTGGCTGCTGTTCGGTTAAGAGACTTAGCGAGGGGGCCTTGTAATGTCCATCCTAGGCGGGTCTCGACTGCTGCAGGACAGCCTCTGGGCCCTGTGTGGACCCGGTCTATCGGGACTATGAGGTCTGCATGGTCGGAGCCTATCAGCAGGGTCGGGGTGGCGCCGTCTATGAGCGGGATAGGTAGTTGACGCAGGTGCACATATTTATCCATCAGCTTGGCGATGGGGTAGGTATACTGCGACAGGCCTATTTCTTGGCTGGTGAAAGCATTAGTAATCCTATACCGTCTCTCTGGCTGCCCGCTTGCTGCGATAGTGAAGGAGACATTCTCGCCCTTTATCGTCTTTAGATCTCTTCTTATTGTCCGAATCGTCATCTGGTTTTCGCTCCCCCGCAGCCCCAGCTGGGCCGCAGCGGATGCGAGGAGAAGGGTCTTCTCTGACCCGTCGTCAAGGACGGCGTAAGTGTCCATGACCTTGTCTTGGTAACTCAGTGTTACGCGGACCACCTTTAAGAGCACTCGGGCGCCCCCGCTGCTGGCGGGGTCAATGTACATAACACTTGCCTTTGTGCTGCTTGAGGGTGCAGGCTTTCTTCTGTTACTGTCGTGTAGGACATCTAGGTGGGCTCCGTCACACCGACTACACCTCTTCTTTAAGCGGCACTCGGCTGCCATGTGACTGCGCGCACATCGGTAACAGCGTCGGTTGGACTTTATCCATTGACCCACTTCATCGGCGGTCATCTTCTTGAATGTGTCACATTGTGACAACCAGTGTTCTTTCTCGCAGTACGGGCACACCATCTTCCACTTCTCTTTCATCGAGGGGGTACTGTGGTTCTTGCTGCTCGGTACTGGTTCTGATTGGTGCATGACGGTCACCAATCTTCGGCCATCGTTTGCTCTCCTAGGTCCCTCTCTGGAGCTTGGGGTGCTCCGCATGAACGTATCCAACCGTAGGCTGTTGACTTCTCTCGCTAGGAAGTCGGCTAGGTCTAGGAGGGATGGCTCGGGACCGTTAGGATCACGGTGGTCTCTTTGCCGCCTGAAGCGCTCTTGTCGGGCGGGCGGAAGCTTCTCTAAAATCCTCTCGACATTAGAGTTTGCGTACAGTTTGTGCATACCCTTTTCTCTTTGCGCCCCCAGCATCCCTACCAGGGATTGTACCTTGATAGACAGGTCATCTAGTGAGCGATTGTCTGTGGCTGGGGGTAGGCGATCAATATGCCTTATCTCTTGTATTACGTAATCCCATATACGTCCATATCTTTGGTCGAGTGCTGCTAGAGCCGCTGTGTATGGGGTAGTAGAGGTGGCATAGGCCAGCGCTATATTGTGCGCTCGGGGCACCTTGAGGTGCTTCAGTAGGATAGCATACTTGTACGGTTCGTCAGTTACATCGGACATCATTGTCTCTAGGCACATTCGTAGCTCGGTGTACTGTGCTCTGTTCTCGTGGGTGAAGTCCGGAAACGTCGGTGTGCCAATGTATGATGCCATGGATGGCTGGCACATCGGTGAGCGTTGGAAGAGAGGCCTCCTAGGCGAGTCTCCTCTTACGCCTCTTGGTGGGCTGGTACCTGTTGGGTACCATGGCCCGCGTATCCAGGTGCTATTCCTCGGGGCTGGTCGTGCGTCAAGCTCACCCGTGAATTGAGTCGGGGGTCTGTAGCGCAGAGCCGCGGGGGTAGAGCCTGGGCTGTACTGGACCTCCTGGTCCTGTGGAGTTCTGTGCTGCTGTCGGGCTTGACTCTCCTCCTCTCCCTCTTCTTCTTGCTCTGGCAGGTCCTCTAGATCCTGTAGTCGTCTATTTAGCCTCTCCGCGGTGTAGACCGTTTCTTCCTTGTAGCTGGTCCTCGCGTGGACCGGTCGGGGAAGGAGTTCGGAGGGGGGTATAGGCTCTCTCTGGTGGTCGGGCTCAGGGTCGTTTGATCGGGTAGGGGAGGGTGCCCTTGACCCGTGTCTTGACGAGGCCCTGGAACCCCGTGCGGAGGGAGGGGGTGTCGCCCTGGCGATCAGCTGCTCCATTATCTGCGCTTGTAATCGGTCGCGCTCGGCTTCGCGCTTGGTGAGAGCGATGTCGCGCTCTGCTTCGCGCTTGGTGAGAGCGATGTCGCGCTCTGCTTCTCTTTGGGCACCGGCAGCGGCGCGCTGGGCTTCGGCGGCGGCGCGCTCTGCTTCGGCGGCGGCGCGCTCTGCTTCGGCCCGGTCTCTTACCATATTCTCTTCCGTCTGAAGGCGTCTAATCTCTAGACGTATGCGATCTTCGTCGCTCCGTTGCTGCGCTTGAATGCGTTCTCTTTCCATGGAAGAATGTTCGCGCTCGCTAAGCATCTGTGCTTGGAGTCGATCGCGCTCTGTAGAGGCTGCTAGGCTGGCGAGGAATGCCTGTGCCAGCATCTTGTCCGCCCCGCTGGGGGAAGACGCTGGTTGAGGTGATCCGCTCCTGGCAGTACTCGTTGGAGATCTGTTCTCCTGTGGCGAGTCCTGGAGATCCATCTCCTGGGTGCTCTCCTCTTCTTGTAACGGGTAGAGTTCCATCCCTGGAGAGCCGTCTTTATCCAGGTGCTCTCCGGGGACTACTTCTTCGGTCTTGGCGGGGGGTAAAGTCGTGTCGGGTCCCTCCTGGTCCCTACCGTGAGCTTGGTCAGTTACATTAGAACCCACTAGGGCCTCTATTGGCGGGGTAACCTGGGCGATAGGGTCGGACATAATTTTACTATCTACTTTTTCCGCGTTTACCGTCTGTAGAAGGCTAGGTAGTATACTGGCAACGTAATCCTCTAAGTACTGAGGTGTCTGCCGTCTACGCTGCGGGCGATCTACTTTAGGAGAACCGTTTTGTGGAGTGTTCATCATAGGCCATGTCAATATTAATACCACTATATTAATATTACACTAGTTACCCTCCGGCTCGAAGGACCAATTGTAACTGAGGGGTACAATTCCCTGACTGTATTGATAAGTATGGTATCATTAAACCACTACCGCTTTATGTACTTTAATTACTGGCCATACAGTACACGATATATGAATATGATGAACACTTCCCACAATGAAATCGGTTCCAGTCAAAGGTATTAATCAAGTATTTAATGGAGCAAAAGGTACATAGGATACTTTACATTATTCTTTGAATGCACTTGTAAGGCAAAGGAGTATGCGTAGGCAAATCAATAACGAATGTCCATTCTCTGGTTACGCAGGAGGTAATTATACAACCTGAATCTTAGGGAATTATATCTATGGTGCACTAGTAATATAGCGGGAGATACTGGAAGGGGTTCCCACTGGTTGTAAGCCAGCAGGGGGGGTAGAAGATCTGTCGGTAGTAGGACGTCTGGTCAACGATGACTAGGGAGACTTCAGGTACAGAAGCCGGTGCAGTAGCCTCTTGATCCACAGACGAATACAGCTTGGTTCTCTTGTAGACTGTAGCTCCACAGGGAAGAAAGCTAGGCGGCCTCAGGCTCTCTGAGCGCCGACTCGACTTGACTCCTCTCGGGGTAAATCCAACACGTGCAGGCGTCGGCGATTATCCGCTCCATAAATCACAGTACCAAAGCAAATATATTCCAGCCGCAAAGGGCTATGTAGTCGTCGGGTAGATTAATCCAGTGTACATGTCCATACGGCTCTCGCCTAGGTCTCCTCGGGTGAAAGCGCCATGCGGTCGGCCCAGCCTGGATAAGAACTCTAGCTAATACGAGAAAGCGTTGGAGATGCTGGTCACTATAGAATTCTAACCGCACGATACACTATACACAAATAGACTATTAAAGACTTAATAGAAATATGTCGCACTCGACGGTATAGCGCCAAACTCTGACAATTCAGTTACTAATTCGCACGCGGTCTCGATGCTCTATTCTGAGGCCAAACAGGCCATACTTCACCGCACGTTGTATCGTGGGTGAGGCTTCAACTTATCGGTAACATACTAAGGAAGGTAAGGGTACGGAGGTAAGGGGCTAAGGGGCTTCTACATTCACCTGCGCCGTATTTATACGCACGGTGCACAAACTAGTTCCACTCTCATTTCTGTCGCGTATCCCTGGGCAAGGTTGGGCATGTCCAGACACATCTTGACGGTGACTTTGAACCTGGCTCCGGAGGCCGGTCCCTGGCGCCGGTGGACCGCTGTCCAATAGGAGAATGAACTATTATGGTCTGGGCTAAAGGGATATTCCGTGTATATGTACAAGGAATATACAGGGGATATCAAACGATATACAAATACTATGCAATATATATCAATAAATAAATATATATTCGGTTTAATCTGATCCTTTGTAACAATTATGTCTCTATCATTTTTTTCGTGAAGCATTATAATTTATAGCGTATTGCAAGTCTGTAGATTTGTAGATTTTTATTGCGTTTTTTTTTTTTTTTTTTTTTTTTGCGGGCAGTCCGGTAGAGAGAGAGAGGGAGAGGAGGAAATGGGAGACAGAGCAGGGGAAGACATTCGGCAAAGAACGCCGGGTCCGGGAATCGAACCCGGGTCGGCCGTGCCGCAACGCAGCGCATTACATGGTTCGCCACTTGGGGCGCCCGCCCCTGTTATAATAGCTTTTAATGGCTTATAATAACACATTACATTTTAATCCATTTTAATTGTGTGCTGCGTCATATTTTAACATATTGGCATTTTATCTTAATATATTTAGTTATAATAATCTTCAAAACAGTAGCCCTTCCCCACTGTGTTTGGTAGTGTCTATATAGCCTAGAGATTTGGCGGGAAATCTGCTTACCTTTTTCATAAAAAAACATCTCCTAGCAACAGGAAGCAACAGGTTCATGGTTAATGGGAAAGACTGACACAATGTCAATGGATGTCTTTCTAAGGACTTGTCCCTTTTATAATGTAATTATACCAAGCTATCAATCTGTATTTGGCACTGATACCAGACACCACATCAGACCAAAACAAGAAGAACATGTACACAAGCGGTCGTCCTCCTCCTTGGTTTCTCTCTTAAAGGCACGTAGGTCTTTTTTTGTATATTTGGGGAAATTCTCTATATATCCCAACAGCCACCAATAAATCGGGGGCTATAGTGGCTCGGTAATATATATGTAATCCGGAGGTTCCCGGTTCGGTTCTCGCTCCTCCCGGGCAGCGCGTCGAAGTGTCCTTGAGCAAGACACTTAACCCCCTAATTGCTCCCGATGAGCAGGTCGGCACCTTGCATGGTCGCCTCCGCCGTCGGTGTGTGAATGTGTGTGTGTGAATGGGTCAAATGTGAGGAACAAATTGTAAAGCGCTTTGGAGAAAAGCTGCTATATAAATGCAGCCATTTGCCATTTAAATCAAATGCACTGAGAAAATCATCCGGTCTCTGTGACTCTTCAGGTCCTGGATCCAGATGATACAAGTTCTCAGGGTGGCCTGAATCACATTGATCCTGGGCCGCTGAGGGCTGCTCTCAGCTTGACGCTGCCCGTGACTTGGGAAGTCTGCGTGAAGCCTTATAAAGACTTTAACCCTTGCACTGTCGCGGTACAGAACAGTTAACCCTTTCACTGCCATAATGACAGCAGGTTAACCCTTTCACCACCACACGACGACAGCAGGTTAACCCTTTCACTGCCACACTACAGAAGGCTAACCCTTTACTATCACACTATAGTGTGATAGTAAAGGGTTAACCCTCTGTAGTGTGGCAGTGAAAGGGTTAAAATACACTGTCGCTCATTTCTCCCGAAATTGCCTGTCCCCCAACAGAAAAGCACCAAGACGGCCAAGGAGCTGGGCAGGACGTTCGCCACCATGTTCTCGGACATCTCCTTCAGGCAGAAGCTCCTGGAGACCAAGACGCAGGAGGAGTTCAAGGAGGCGCTGGTCTACCAGAGGCACCAGCTGACGGCTGCCAACCAGGAGGGAGGAGGAGGGGGAGGCGGACCCCCGCGGGAGGGGGAGGGACACAAGCCCCTCAAGGTGAGGAGAGAGAGAGAGAGAGAGAGAGAGAGAGAGAGGGAGAGGGAGAGGGAGATGCGGGGGGGAGAGAGAGAGAGAGGGAGAGAGGAGGGGGAGAGAGAGGGAGAGAGAGAGGAGGGGGAGACCGACCCCCGCGGCCACAAGCCCATCAAGGTGAGGAGAGAGAGAGAGAGAGAGAGAGAGAGAGAGAGAGAGAGAGAGAGAGAGAGAGAGAGAGAGAGAGAGAGAGAGAGGGAGAGGGAGAGGCGGGGGGTAGAGAGAGAGAGAGAGAGGGAGAGAGAGAGGAGGGGGAGACCGACCCCTGCGGCCACAAGCCCATCAAGGTGAGGAGAGAGAGAGAGAGGGTTAGTGTGTGTATTTTTATTTTTATTTTTTTAAATCTTTATTTCGAACATGTAAATAAATAAATACAAACAATATAAAATCAAAACAAATCATTGATTTCAAGAAATTAAATTAAAAAAAGAAAAATAATAAATAAACAACAGCAAAACATAACTCAATTTTACATGTTCGAAAAGGAGTAGGAAGAAGTATACACTTATTTAATCCTACCCCTTTTCCACTACTCAAATGAGTGTACTTACAAAACAAATATATATATATATATGCAAAACAAAAAACTAAAACTATATATGTAAAACATGATAGAAATAAAATTAAAATGTAAACACCCGTGAATGTCAAGTCCCTTCCTCATCCCTGTACCTCGTGAACATAATTTCCTTATAATTCAGTTTGAATTGTCTCATATTTGGACATTGCTTTAGCACCACATGTATTTATCAGTATAGTGTGTGTGTGTGTGTGAAAGAGAGAGAGAGAGAGAGAGAGAGAGAGAGAGAGAGAGAGAGAGAGAGAGAGAGAGAGAGAGAGAGAGAGAGAGAGCGAGAGAGAGGTAGAGAGAGAGAGAGAGAGAGAGAGAGAGAGAGAGAGAGAGAGAGAGAGAGAGAGAGAGAGAGAGAGAGAGTGTGTGTGTGTGCGTGCGTGCGTGTGTGCGTGCGTGCGTGCGTGTGTGTGTGTGTGTGTGTGCGTGTGTGTGTGATGATGCAAAGTGTGTTTGGGGACCAGGTAGAGAGGGGTGTGTATCTGTGTGTGATGGGTAGGTTACATTGTAGTGGGTAAGTGCCGTGGAGATGGGTGTGTGTGTCTGATTGATGTTTGCATATATATGTGTGTGTGTGTGTGTGCTCATCCATTGCTATTCGAATCTCTGCACATTCACATACTTCACTTAATGCCGGCGCTAGATGTGCTAGCAGTGAGCACGTGTTGCGAGCACGATGCACGTGCGGAGCCCATGTGTGCGACTGGTCTGGTATGCGTCGCATGTCTCTATCCTGGAGCAGAGAGCGTGTGTTTGTATGGCAGCGCTATGAGTCATCCATGAGCCCTGAGATGAGGCTCAAGTGATTCGGTGGGGCTCTCTAATTCACCTCTGTCCAAGGCTCCGGGGTAATCGCTCCTGAATCCCAGAGGCCTCTGCAGCTGATGCCTCATTCCAAACATCACTGTCCTTATGCCATACCCTCCATCCTTATGCCATACCCTCCATCCTTATGCCATACCCTCCGTCTTTATACCATACCCTCCGTCCTTATACCATACCCTCCATCCTTATACCATACCCTCCATCCTTATGCCATACCCTCCATCCTTATGCCATACCCTCCGTCTTTATACCATACCCTCCGTCTTTATACCATACCCTCCGTCCTTATACCATACCCTCCATCCTTATACCATACCCTCCATCCTTATACCATACCCTCCATCCGTATACCATACCCTCCATCCTTATGCCATACCATCCATCCTTATACCATACCCTCCATCCTTATGCCATACCATCCATCCTTATACCATACCCTCCGTCCTTATGCCATACCCTCCATCATTATACCATACCCTCCATCCTTATACCATACCCTCCATCCTTATGCCATACCCTCCATCCTTATACCATACCCTCCATCCTTATGCCATACCCTCCATCTTTATACCATACCCTCCATCTTTATACCATACCCTCCATCCTTATGCCATACCCTCCATCCTTATGCCATACTCTCCATCCTTATGCCATACCCTCCATCCTTATGCCATACCCTCCATCCTTATACCATACCCTCCATCCTTATACCATACCCTCCATCCTTATGCCATAACCCTCCATCCTTATGCCATACCCTCCATCTTTATGCCATACCCTCCATCCTTATACCATACCCCTCCGTCCTTATGCCATACCCTCCATCCTTATGCCATACCCTCCATCCTTATACCATACCCTCCATCCTTATGCCATATCCTCCACCATACCCTCCATCCTTGCCATTTAAAAAAGAAAGTGCCATAAAAAAAATTAAAAATAAACTATATATTTTTTTACCGTTACGCATATAGACTGCACATTGCAGTTTGCACGGCCTCCTCAGCGTGCCTCTCCGCGGACCTATATATTTTATGCATAGCGTGGGTGGTGATGATGATGATGATGATAGAAACCGCTGTGGCGCATACAGTTAAATGCTGGTATTACGCTCATTGAGGGACACGAAGAAGTCAAGTCCGATGGGATTTGGGAATCTCAAATACAAATCGGGATTGGAATAAAAAATGCATTTATATTAAACAATACAGAATATACAGCACTTCTTGGGGTCTGTAGGGTAAGCACTTATTCCCTCCCCCCTGAACATTTATGGAGATGTATGGGCCTTTTAAGTCGGTGATAAAAGTCTTTCAAGGATAAGTGAGCTCCTGCACTGATTATTATAGTTCAATATTCAATATTTGATCACCAAAACCCCCCAAAAAGCATCACCAAAACCGCCCAAAAACCATAAAAAGCCCCCCCCCCCCCTGACGGGATGCTGAATGTGATTGGACCAGTCACCAGAGTAGACAGACACAGACAAAGTGCAGCCGGTCAGGCAGAGCACTGCTTGCAGAGGAGATAGCGGAGAATTTCGAGGATGCCTGCCATACGCGCACTGGTGACAGGATATATTTTCCTTCCACTTGGTATCACTCCGGAATCATGTTTCAACCAAGTCACTAACGTAACGTTGCTGTCATGAGCCTGCGCTATGGTAGCCTACAAGTGATGAAATAAATAAAACGTCCAAGTCGCGCAACGACGCGGCAAAAAGTTGCGCGCGGGCCGCACTAACACTAAACTTTGATGTCAAGTAGGGGGCCGCAAAATATCATCCAGCGGGCCGCAATTGGCCCCGCGGGCCGCGAGTTTGAGACCCCTGCTCTATACCAAACCCTCCATCCTCTCTGTCTCTATACCAAACCCTCCATCCTTATACCATACCCTGGCCTACATCCTCTCTGTCTCTATACCAAACCCTCCATCCTCTCTGTCTCTATACCAAACCCTCCATCCTCTCTGTCTCTATACCAAACCCTCCATCCACTCTGTCTCTATACCAAACCCTCCATCCTCTCTGTCTCTATACCAAACCCTCCATCCTCTCTGTCTCTATACCAAACCCTCCATCCTCTCTGTCTCTATACCAAACCCTCCATCCTCTCTGTCTCTATACCAAACCCTACATCCTCTCTGTCTCTATACCAAACCCTCCATCCTCTCTGTCTCTATACCAAACCCTCCATCCTCTCTGTCTCTATACCAAACCCTCCATCCTCTCTGTCTCTATACCAAACCCTCCATCCACTCTGTCTCTATACCAAACCCTCCATCCTCTCTGTCTCTATACCAAACCCTCCATCCTCTCTGTCTCTATACCAAACCCTCCACCCTCTCTGTCTCTATACCAAACCCCCCATCCTCTCTGTCTCTATACCAAACCCTCCATCCTCTCTGTCTCTATACCAAACCCTCCATCCTCTCTGTCTCTATACCAAACCCTCCATCCCCTCTGTCTCTATACCAAACCCTCCATCCACTCTGTCTCTATACCAAACCCTCCATCCTCTCTGTCTCTATACCAAACCCTCCATCCTCTCTGTCTCTATACCAAACCCTCCATCCTCTCTGTCTCTATACCAAACCCTCCATCCTCTCTGTCTCTATACCAAACCCTCCATCCTCTCTGTCTCTATACCAAACCCTCCATCCTCTCTGTCTCTATACCAAACCCTCCATCCTCTCTGTCTCTATACCAAACCCTCCATCCACTCTGTCTCTATACCAAACCCTCCATCCTCTCTGTCTCTATACCAAACCCTCCATCCTCTCTGTCTCTATACCAAACCCTCCATCCTCTCTGTCTCTATACCAAACCCTCCATCCACTCTGTCTCTATAACATACGCCCACACCTCCTTGCCTCCCCACTCAGCCTCCTTCCCTCTTCCCTCTCTCCCCTCCGCACGGACCCCCCACTACCACCTCACCTCCCACGCCTCCTCGCCTCCCCACTCAGCCTCCTTCCCTCTTCCCTCTCTCCCCTCCTCACGGACCCCCCACTACCACCTCACCTCCTCCCACGCCTCCTCGCCTCCCCACTCAGCCTCCCCCACTACCACCTCACCTCCTCCCACGCCTCCTCGCCTCCCCACTCAGCCTCCCCCCACTACCTCCTCACCTCCTCCCACGCCTCCTCGCCTCCCCATTCAGCCTCCTTTCCTCTTCCATCTCTCCCCTCGCTAATCAATCAGCATCAACTCCTGCCAGCCCTCCTCTGTGGATAAATGACCTTACATCCTTCCTGGTTCTGTCACAGCCCAGCCCCCCCCACCCCCCTCCCGCTGCCCAACAACAGCTTTAGAGGCTCTCTGCTCAACAACCGGGTGACAGAAACGGCCTTCCAGACATTTCCTCCTCGTTTTTATAGTTCGCTAGCTAGGTGTTCTATCCCTGGGCCAGACAGACCAGTCCCACCATTGAGAGAGAGAGAGGGAGAGAGAGAGGGAGAGAGAGAGAGAGAGAGAGAGAGAGAGAGAGAGAGAGAGAGAGAGAGAGAGAGAGAGAGAGAGAGAGAGAGAGAGAGAACAAGAGATGGAGAAATAGGGAGAGAGGTTGAGAGAAAGAGGGAGGGGACGAGAGAGGGAGAGAGTGAGAGAGGGGGAGAGAGAGAGAGAGAGAGAGAGAGAGGGAGGGAGAGTGGGAGAGAGAAAGTGAGAGAGGTTGATAGAAAGAGAGAGGGATAGAGGTTGAGAGAAAGAGGGAGGGGATGAGATAGGGAGAGAAAGAGGGAGGGGATGAGATAGGGAGAGAAAGAGGGAGGGGATGAGATAGGGAGAGAAAGAGGGAGGGGATGAGATAGGGAGAGAAAGAGGGAGGGGATGAGATAGGGAGAGAAAGAGGGAGGGGATGAGATAGGAAGAGAAAGAGGGAGGGGATGAGATAGGGAGAGAAAGAGGGAGGGGATGAGATAGGGAGAGAAAGAGGGAGGGGATGAGAGAGTGAGAGAAAGAGAGAGAGGGGGAGAGAGTGAGAGGTTGAGAGAAAGAGGAAGAGGACAAGAGATGGAGATAAATAGGGAGAGAGAGAGGGGGAAATAGGGAGAGAGGTTGAGAGAAAGGGAGGGGACGAGAGAGGGACATAGTGAGAGAGAGTGAGAGAGAGAGAGAGGGAGAGGGGGAGAGAGAAAGTGAGAGAGGTTGATAGAAAGAGAGGGATAGAGGTTGAGAGAAAGAGGGAGGGGATGAGATAGGGAGAGAAAGAGGGAGGGGATGAGATAGAGAGAGAAAGAGAGAGAGGGGGAGAGTGAGAGAGGTTGAGAGAAAGAGGAAGGGGACAAGAGATGGAGAGAAATAGGGAGAGAGAGAGGGGGAAATAGGGAGAGAGGTTGAGAGAAAGAGGGAGGGGACGAGAGAGGGAGATAGTGAGAGAGAGGGGGAGAGAGAGTGAGCGAGGTTGAGAGAAAGAGGGAGGGTACGAGAAAGGGAGAGAGAGACAAAGAGAGAGAGGGGGGGGAGAGTGACATAGGTATCTCTCTCTCCAACCTAGTTACTGGTTCGACCACCCAACAACAACCACAACATCTCTCCTTCATGCACTTTTATGAATCAGAACACAGCCGGGACAAATTGTTGTTTTGTTTTGTTTTGTTTTTGTTCCCCTCCCCTCGCCTCCCACTATCACCCAATCTGAACCAATAGCTAACAGGTGGATGGTAATTCCTCTCTGAGTCTTTGTTTATCGAACCTAGGCCAAAGGCTGGCTAGGGGCCAATGGCGGTTGGCCACACACACACACACACACACACACATGCCTTCTCTTGTAATAATAAATGATTTCATTATGGGCTTTAATGGATGAGCAATCTTTTGTCTAAACGAGCCCGCGTGGCTTCATAATAAAAGAGAGGGGGGGGGGGAAAGAAAAGTAGGCGCTTTTGTTTTTGCGTTCCAATGTGTTTACATCTAGGTATATCACAGTGTTCTACCAATAACACAACACATATAAACGCTGGGAATGGGTTTCCCCAAAGGCTTTCCCCCATGTTTCCAGACGCCTAGAACTTTCCTCGACTACTAGAGACGCTCTTACTCTACGGAAGCCGTCTTCACACTGCAGAGCCGGGGTTAAACATTCTGACGTTGTTCCGTACGGTGATTTACTGTAACACAATGAGGCGTTGTCCAAACACTGAGAACATGTTTAAATGATGTGCATTGTGCCTTTTCTGTAGTTCAGCTGTGACAAGCACCCTCCCTCTTGAAGTGAGCCATTCAGAATCGCCGTACTTAATAACGTGCGTGTGAAGATATTTTAATAAAAAATGTGTGTAAAGTAGTGCTGTCAGGCGATAAAATGTTTTATCTAATTAATTACAGGATTTGTAATTAATTTATCTAATTAATTGCATTTTAATCGCATAACCATTTTAGGCCTGATATTCTATATTCTATAATCATATTTCAAATGGCATGTGTCCGGATGGCAGAATTCAGTACTGTATCTACAAAACCTTCTGTTTAATCATCTTCCATTTATTCATTTGCTTAGATTTTTCAGGTCTGGTAAATTTGAGCATGGTGTTATTCACAGTCAAAGATAATAAAAAAAATTAATTGATATTCTCATTTGGTTCATTACAATTTACTCAAGCCTAGTAACAGACACAGTATTTCTGACACTGGGAATACATTCCCTGAGATCCATAGATGTCCCTAGAATCAGATACCAAGAACATGCAAATGGACCATTTAAAAAAAAGTCTGTATCTACGTTCTTATGGAATGAATGAGATTTAAAAAATATTTAAATGTTGAATTTGAATGATGTTTTTGAGTTTGCAGTACATCCACAGCTAAAGAGATTGGTTTTATCGGGTATCACAGTAGCTAAAAAGCTGATCGCATCACGCTGGTTTCAACCGGAAAAAATTTGCCGGAAAGTTTGGTTTCTGACATATCTCGATGTGATTTATCAAGAAATATCTACAGCAAGAATCCTGGGTCTCAATGTATCCAAAATGACAATGTGGTTAGAAGTGGTGGAGAGAATAAAAGCTAGCTTATAATGGTAGTGTCTGGTTAAGAGCGGGGAATAATGGAGGTACTATCCAAAGAGGGGTCCGGGAGGGGGGGGTTCGAGCTGGAGCATATGTGTGTAGGTTTTTAGATAACAGGTATTAGGGGTATATCCTGTATAAGACATTGGTATAAATGGTAATTTCGTTGGATATACACTATATTAATGCTTGTGTATCTTATCGTGTGTTGTCATGTTTGTTTATATGTGTGTTTAAAAAATAATAAAAAAATAAAATACAAAAAAAATATTTAAATGTAAAAGAAAATATGACTTTTCTTTTTTTTTTATTAATTTTGAGTTAATTTTCATAACGCGATAATTTGCTGTGTAATTAATTAATCTAATTAACGCGATAAACTGACAGCCCTAGTGTAAAGTATAAGTATAAGTGTGTAAATGTACACGTAAATCTTCTCCTTTCTACCTAAAGACAAATAATTTTTTAATGGCAAGATTGCTGTACTATTGCTGGATCTTGATTCATATTTGATCTGCAGAACGGCAGACCAGCCACACTCTCAGACCCCAACTGTTTAGGGGGACCCTGATGTAAACAAGACGAAAGTCTTTCTCTGGTCTGCATCCCCTTAACAATTGTATGTATTGAGCTGTACTGTACTGTACCCATTCTGCAATCTGTTAATAAACTTTTCAATCAATCAATCAATCAATTAAAATTTTTTAAATTATTTTTTTTTTTAATCCCAATTTCTCACATTACATTCACCCTGAATGTTGGCGTTATCCAGGTGAAAAGTTAACTTCATTCAAGTGAGGCATTGCAATCCTTGACATAAATCATTTGATGTATAATTAAATCAAAGGAAATGCGTTTGGGTCTGAGAGTGTGGCTGGTCTGCCGTTCTGCAGCTGGATACTATTGGTTTGTTTTGGCAAAATTCTTCTGCTCTGTGTGACAATAAATAAATGAATGATGATATGCAATTTAAAACCAAAACGAAGGCCTCAGTATGAGTTTAAGACGTGAACATGGTCATGTTTGTTGAATAAAAAAAAAGTTAAAAAAATAAAAATAACACATTTAAAAAAAAAAATTGCTCGGATCGGGAAATATCGGTATCGGTAGATACTCAAAATCACATGATCGGGATCGGATCGGGAGCAAAAAAACGTGATCGGGACATCCCTACAGTATAGTAATCTTATTTTAGTCATCTTATTTTATTCTATGCTAAATTTATTGTATTGCACTGCACACTTTTTAGAACTGTATATAGTCATCTTTATTTTAGTCATCTTATTTTATTCTATGCAAAAATTATTGTATTTTTATTATTGGAAGCTGCTATAGCCGAGGGACCACAATAAATATATTTTCACTCTTCTTGCTGTAAAGTACTGAAATAAGTGACAATAAGGCAATCTGAATCTGAATCTAAATGATTGTTGTGATTTTATATGCTGTGTGATTTTATATGCTTTTTTTTCTACCTCATTTCTGTATGTACACTCGAAGTGACTGTAAATGAGGGAAACCTCAGTTGCCTTTCAAGTTTAAATAAAGTTTAGCAATTAAATGAAATGTGCAATATAGAAATAAGATTTTTTTTTTTTAATTTATTTATATGGACACCCTTGTGGAATACTATATTCGAACAAAACCCCAAACGTAAAATTGGCCATTTTGCTTATGAGGATTTTAATGAAAGAGCGTCTTCTCTGTTCCCAGTGTAGGGACTTCCTCAGGCCCGGGCGAGGGATTTACAAGGACCTGTGTCGCAGACTTCCCCTCTATGCATCCGACTTCACCGACGGTAGGTTCACCCCCTGTTAGGTATCCCACCGGGGCAGGGCTGTGTGTGGCATATTATTAGGCAAACATTAGGCGTTGGACTTGCTTTGTAGCACCCATTCATCGGCTTGCATTGCATGCACGTGTTTCCCAAATCATGGAATAAAGTCTTTATTTGTCATGCAGCAACACACACACATGTAAGATGGGCGACACACAGGAACACACACATGCATTGGGTTGCAGATGAAATGTCTCTCTGCGCTTGACCCATCCCGTCGCCCCTTCCCCCCACCAAGGGCAGCCGGGAGCAGACATGGGTTGCGGCGTGGGGCCGCGCCCGGGGACCAATCTCCTGTCCGCCTTCGTCAGGGACGGGACAGCGTTAGCGATCTGTTCTGCATGTTTTTCCATTGGGTTTATGTTATCGGGAGGGGAAACCCTTGCGAGCACGGGGGGGAGAACATGCAAACTCCACACAGAAAGGCCCGGGAGATACCCCACCTAGGTACCTGCGGCAACCTGGTCCCCAAGCGGGAATTGAACCCAGGACCTTCTTGCTGTAAGGCGACAGTGTTAACCACAGTTCACTAACTGTGTTTTCAGTTCACCTCATAGAAATTAGACATTTTATTTGAAGGATAAACCCCTTGAGATATGCTATCTCGTTTTCGAGGGGCTCCTTAACATAAGATACAAACCATACAGTACATAACAAAACAAAATAAAAACACAGGACAATAAAATACACTTATACACTGACAGATGCTCTCCCAAGCTCACCCCCACAGTCCACACTGATTCCTCCCAAGAGGATCGTCGATATATATATGTTCCCATATAAATACATACAAAATTATAGTTTGATCTGTAAACATGTAAACCCTAACACAGTAAATCAGTAACAGGTGCAAGTAGTCTGTAGATGAGTAAACAAAGATATCTTAAATAACCGGTATATTAAATAATGCCTTTATATTTAAAGGGGAACTCCAACATTTTGGGAAATTAGCTTATTTAACATCGTCCCTGGAGTTAGACAAGAAGATACATACCTTTTTTGTCTCTGTGTGTGCATTTTAGCTTTGGGAATAGACGCTCCGTTAGCATAGCTTAGCTTCATCACTGGAAGTGAGGCAGGACAGTAGCCTTACAGTGCCTTACAGTGTATTGCAAGGTCTGACATTGACCAAATTTGATATGCATGACATTGGTGGGCTCTAGGTCAACTCCTGAAAAGGGGGTCAATGTCAGACCTTGCAATCAAAAGTTAGGGGGCGCACTGAAATTATGGCAAGGGTTATTAGCCCCCTAACTTTTGATTGCAAAGTCTGACATTGACCCCCTTTTCAGGAGTTGACCTAGAGCCCACCAAGGTCATGCATATCAAGTTTGGTCAATGTCAGACCTTGCAATACACTGTAAGGCACTGTAAGGCTACTGTCCTGCCTCACTTCCAGTGATGAAGCTAAGCTATGCTAACGGAGCGAATGAATGAATGAATGAATGAAAACTTTATTTAACAGATTGCAGAATGGGTACAATACAGTACGGCTCAATACATACAATTGTTAAGGGGATGCAGACCTGAGAAAGACGTTTGTCTTGTTTCCATCAGGGTCCCCCATTTTCAATTCATATAGACATATATGACATACATGACATACAGATAGTCAGTACTGCTACATCTATACATTTATGACATACCAGATTTGCAAATACAGTACTGTTTGTGATACAGAAGGAGTCAAGAAAAGGGAGTATATACATTTGACGTAGAAACTGTACATTGGAGGAGGTTGGGTGGGGGGGGTTGGGTACATTGGGATATTGACAACCATACTGGGTAATTTACATTGGAGGTGGTTGGGGGGGGGGGGGGGGGGGGGCGGGGGGCACACTGTATAAACAAGTAACACTGTACATTGAGGGGGGGGGGAGGAGACACTGTACAAACAAACACAATTGTACATTGAACTATTGACAAAACCATACTAGGTAAATGACTGTACATTGGAGGGGGTTGGGTTAGGATATTTACAGGGGCCAGTGTTGAATTGCAGTCTCCCGTAGGTGTCCTTTGAGAGAGGTTTTGAAAGTGGGTAGTGATCCACATTCCTTTACAGCTTTGGGTAGGGCGTTCCACATTGATGTGGCATAATTGCGAAACGTGTTTAGTCCCTTATTTGAGCCGAATCTGGGTTTAACATGATTTGTGGAGCTCCCTCTGGTGTTGTGATCGTGGTATTCACTGACCTTTGGGAAGTATTTTGACATGTACATGGGTACCTTGGTCGTGTAGTGTATCTTGTAGACCAGGCCCATTGCAAGTTGTTGTACTCTGTCGTCTACTCTAAGCCATCCTAGGTTGTCAAAGTGGGCAGGGGTGAGGTGGGTTCTAGGAGTAAGGTCAAGCAGTAGTCTGACCAGTTTGTTTTGAGATGTTTGTAATTTTGTTTTTAGCGCCTTTGAGGTGCTTTGGTACCATGAGGTGCAAGCATAGTCGTAGTACCCCTGAATGAGTGCTCCTGCCAGAGTCTTCAGGGTGTTCTTGTTTACCAGAGAGGAGATCCGGTACAAGAATCGAGTTCGTTGGTTGACTTTTTTTATTACATTGGATGCCATTTTGTCACAGGAGAGATTAGCCTCTAGGATGGAACCCAGGTAGGTAATTTCATCTTTCCTTGTGACAATATTGTCACCCACTGTAACTGAGAAGCCGTCGGTCTTGCTGAGTTTGTTATTTGAACCGAAGAGAATGGACTCTGTTTTGCCCATGTGTAATGATAGTTTGTTATCAGCGAGCCATATGCAGATTCTGCCTAGTTCCGAGCTGAGGGTTTTTTCAACCTGTAACTTGTTCTTGTCAGAGACCAGCAGGGCTGAGTCGTCCGCAAACAGGAACAAGTTGCAGTCACAAGCTGACGACATGTCATTTGCATAAATTAGGAACAGTAGCGGTCCTAGTATGCTTCCTTGTGGAACACCACAGCTCACTGTGAGGGGGGGGGATAGGGTACCGTTTACCTCCACCATCTGTTCCCTCCCCTCAAGGTAGGATTGCATCCAGCTCACTGATAGACTATCAAAACCAATTGCTTTTAGCTTGTCAATCAGAATGGAGTGATTGACCGTGTCAAAGGCCTTTTGTAGGTCCAGCATGACCATGCCGCAGTATTTGCCTGCGTCCACCTCTTGTTTGATGTGGTCATTCAAATAGAGAAGGCATGTGTCAGTGGAGTGGGATGTTCTGAAGCCAGATTGGAATTCGTAGATTAGATTTTTTTCCGCTAGGTACTTTTCGACCTGTTCGTAGACTATTTTTTCCATGACTTTCGAGATGGAGGTGAGAATAGAAACAGGGCGGTAGTTGCCTGGGTCTAATTTGCTGCCCTTTTTGTGCAGAGGGGTCACCCTCGCAATTTTGAAGTCCTTGGGGACGTGTCCCTGTTTTATGGAGAGGTTTATTATGTGTGTGATGATTGGTGTGATGGCGGCTGCTGAGTCTCTGAGGAATTTGGAGGGGATGTTGTCATGGCCAGTGGCCTTGTTAGGTTGGAGGGCGCTCAGTTTATTGAGTACCTCATCTGTTGTTACCATTTCCAGCTTGAAGTCGTCCTTGCGGACCCCTAGGTTTTTGTAGTAAGCTACTATGTGTTCTACCCCATAAAGCCCTGAGTGGGAGGGTAGTTTGTTTACCAGTGTTGTGGCTATGTTTGTGAAGAAAATGTTTAAGTAATTGGCTACATCCAGCTTGTCTGTGATGAGCGTGTTGTCCGTTTTTATGTTTATGTTTGAGAATCTGGTTTTAAGTTTTTTACTGCATCCTAGTTGATTATTGAGTAATTTCCAAAGTTCACGTGGTTTGTTTTTGTTTTCCTCAGTTTTGTCATTGATGAAATTCTTTTTTGCAGTTTTGATCATGGAGTTTACGTCGTTTCTTAGTCTGTTTCTTTCTAGTTTGAGTTCAGTCACGTGGGCTTGGAGTTCACTGCTCGTGCTTTTAGTAAGCTTTGACTGACTTTTACGAAACTCAGAGCATTTTTTGTCTCTGGTTTTCATAGCGGCCAGTATTTCGGAGTGCATCCACGGCTCAGCGCGATTTTTTACCCTGGTGGTTCTTAGGGGGGCCATGTCGTTTAGTATTGCTGAGAATTTGGTTTTGAAACCAAGCCATGTTTCGTCAACCAGTGTACCATTGAGTTCATCTGACCAGTCCAGACTCTCCAGTTCAAGGTTGAAGGCCTCGCTAGAGTAGGTTTTGAGGTCTCTAGATGTGACTGTTTTGTGGCAGCCAGCCTTTTGTTTTAGTTTTTTTCGGGTACAGAATATCATATAATGATCACTTAACCCACATGCTATAACCCCTTTATTTGAGATCTTGGACTTGTCGGAGGTCAGAATGAGGTCAATGGTAGTCTGAGTTGATTCACATACACGTGTGGGTTGGGTGATTAGCTGGCTGAGGCCATGCAGATCACAAAACCTACTGAAGGCCTTGAAGACGGGTGCATCTTTTCGTTGCATATCCGTGTTCCAGTCTCCAATAAGAATTTTGTCTACATCCTCAACTCCAGCTAAACACCCATCCAGTGTATCATAAAAGCCACTATGATCTGGCGGCCTGTAGACTGTGCCAACCAGTAGGGATTTCGCCCTTTCGAATAGGATTTCCACCCATACAGTTTCAATTGATTTATGATTCAGGTCATTTCTGTTGATGAATTTGGTGTCCTTGTGTATGTACATACAGACACCACCTCCATGTTTGTTCCTATCATTCCTGATTATTGAGTAGTTCTCAATCTCTATCTCTGGATCTTTTACAGAATCGTCGAGCTTAGTTTCTGAGAAGCACAGTATGTTTGCCTTACCATTTATGAATATTTGTTTGATTTCATCCAATTTGTTTTTTAAGCTGTTAATGTTAATGTGAAAAATGTTCAGTCCATTCCCAGTCCAGCGTCTATTCCCAAAGCTAAAATGCACGCACAGAGACAAAAAATGTATGTATCTTCTTGTCTAACTCCAGGGAAGATGTTAAATAAGCTAATTTCCCAAAATGTTGGAGTTCCCCTTTAAAGGCAAGTCGACCAATAACTTTGGTGGTTCAAGGTATGATAAAGAAAGGATGATCTGTATGTCTTAAATTATAAGTTGAACTATATGGAATTAGGAACTGCTTTAGGTAGGGGGGATAATTAAAGTAAATACATTTGTAAACAAAAAGCAAATAATGAAAAGGTCTTCTGATTTGAGGAGAAAGCCAGTTTAACGACTCAAACATAAGACAGTGATGGGTTCTATAAGGACACCTCAATACAAATCTGCAAACACTATTATAAGTGACTGTTACGTGTGGATGTGTTTGTATCCTGATCAGGTGTTCCCAGTGTGATGTGTAATGTCTGGTTGTAGTTCCCTGTCCTGGTCTTGTAGTTCTCTGTCGTTTCCCTCCCAGGTGTATCCATCTGTAATCAGCCCAGGTGTTTCTTGTCTCGTCATTCCCTTGTGTGGCTGATCCTGTCTGTACAGTCCTGTGGTTTGTTTGTTGTTAATTTATGTTATTCCTTCAGTTTCTAAAACCCATGGTAAATATATAATAAAAAAAAATTCTGTTACTTTGGCTACCGTTTCCAATTATGTTGCATTGACAAGATGATGAGCACTCTTTCAGTCAATGGTAACGTAATAGTGACATTTAAAGGACGGAGGTTTGATAGTGTGGTGTTCTGATAGACTATGTCTGCGTAGTCCACTATTGGAAGTACCAGCTGTGTAATGATTCTTTTTCTAATTTGGAGAGAAAAACTATTAATAGAACGATACAATATTCTCAGGCTACAATTTGTTTTCTTTATCACAGCATCAATATGTGATTGAAAGTGAGTTGAGAATCAAGCCAAAGACCCAGGTACTTATTCATCGATATTCTTGAGAGGAGCACCATCTAAAAACTTTATCGACAAATGATTTGATATTTGCCCATATCAAAAAAATTATAATAAATAAATAACAGCAAATAAAACACACAATCAACATTTTACGCCTGCTTTGAAATGGTAATATTATGTATAATTTGATCATCAATATTGGAATTTAATTCAAATGTGCCTGATTTCAGCCTATTCATAGTTGAATGGTGTTTGTAGGGCCAATTGACAGCCTTGCGCTGGGGTGCTACTCACGTCCCTGATTGTTCTCTCACCGCTTGGATTATGCACGCATGCGTGAGTGCGTGTGTGTGTGTGTGTGTGTGTGTGTGCGCGTGTATGTGTGTTGGCCATCACAATATATGTAAATCTAGTGTTTGAAAAAAACGTTGAGCGTCAAAGCAGCTTGGCCTCAGCGTTGAGTCACTGACGGTATAAACTCACTTTCAATTAAAATGATTCAGAAAGTGGATTTTCTTCCTTTCAAAAATTAAATAATGAATCTATATATATATATATATATATATATACACATCATGGTTTATGATGTTCTATCATTAGATAGTGGGCTTTATTTACATTCCAATTGCGTTACAATTTGACTGCAGTGAACACCACTGCAGAAATACTGTCATCTTAGATATAAAATATTATTGATGATAGATGCACTCTCTACTTCCAACACTCTCTCAATGTTTAAATATTATACATAAAATATAAATAAAATACAAAACTATTTATGGGGTTAACCTTCTGTAGTGTAGTAGTAAAAGGTTAACCTTCTGTAGTGTGGTAGTGAAAGGGTTAACCTGTAGTGTGGTAGTGAAAGGGTTAACCTTCTGTAGTGTGGTAGTGAAAGGTTAACCCTTTTTAGTATGGTAGTGAAAGGTTAACCTACGTGTGGTAGTGAAAGGTTAACCCTTTGTAGTGTGGTAGTGAAAGGGTTAACCTTCTGTAGTGTGGTAGTGAAAGGTTAACCCTTTGTAGTGTGGTAGTGAAAGGGTTATCTTAGATATAAAATATTATTGATGATAGATGCACTCTCTACTTCCAACACTCTCTCAATGTTTAAATATTATACATAAAATATAAATAAAATACAAAACTATTTATGGGGTTAACCTTCTGTAGTGTAGTAGTAAAAGGTTAACCTTCTGTAGTGTGGTAGTGAAAGGGTTAACCTGTAGTGTGGTAGTGAAAGGGTTAACCTTCTGTAGTGTGGTAGTGAAAGGTTAACCCTTTTTAGTATGGTAGTGAAAGGTTAACCTACGTGTGGTAGTGAAAGGTTAACCCTTTGTAGTGTGGTAGTGAAAGGGTTAACCTTCTGTAGTGTGGTAGTGAAAGGTTAACCCTTTGTAGTGTGGTAGTGAAAGGGTTAACCTTCTGTAGTGTGGTAGTGAAAGGGTTAACCTTCTGTAGTGTGGTAGTGCAAGTGTTAACCTTTTGGAAGGAATTTGTCTCTGTTGCTCGCTCACACAAGAAAGACATAAACATCACACCTAGAATGATAGAAAAAGGAACATGAAAAAGGTAATTGTGAAAGTTGAAAATATGAAAGAAGTAAAGTCAATAATAGAATATTCATTCATTCAATTCATTCAAACCTTTATTTATTCTCGAAAGGACAATTGAGGTCACCCTCATTTTCAATGTCGTCGAGACTTACAGATATTTCAATGCATACATTTCTTACAATATAATAATAATAAATATTAATAACTATCTATATACCACAGTCCAGAGTATGGAAATGTGTAAGGTGTCACTGATTGACCCACGCCTCCCTCCCACCATGCAGTAGGTCTGTGTCAGTGTGTGCACCACATCACTGCGCCCCCCTCCCACCACGCACCACATCACTGCGCCCCCCTCCCACCACGCACCACATCACTGCACCTCCCTCCCACCACGCACCACATCACTGCACCTCCCTCCCACCACGCACCACATCACTGCACCTCCCTCCCACCACGCACCACATCACTGCGCCTCCCTCCCACCACGCAGCAGGTATTTGTCAGTGTGGGCACCACATCACTGCGTCTCCCTCCCACCACGCAGCAGGTATTTGTTAGTGTGGGCACCACATCACTGCGCCTCCCTCCCACCACGCAGCAGGTCTTTGTCAGTGTGGGCACCACATCACTGCGCCTCCCTCCCACCACGCAGCAGGTATTTGTTAGTGTGCACCACATCACTGCGCCTCGTCCTTCAAGCGTGTGTTGGTTTATTTACAGCTTGCGCCGCTCACAACAAAGACGGAGCCCTTCCTAGCCCCGTCTGATCGTTCCCAGGACGTTCTGAAGGACACCGGTGTGGGTTGTTTTGCACTTGGACAGAGTGCTCCTGTCCACGTGTTCTTACCTCGCATTAAATATGTCCTTTGATATTTTCTTAATATTTGTGGGTCATAAGATAAGATATTCCTTTATTGATCCCCTTGGGGGTACAGGTATGGACAGGGTAATAGTAGAACAACATAAATATAGGCAATACAATTGTATCTGAATATAAAAATATGAGAAAGAATAAACAGTGTAAACAATATAATTAACTATGGGCGGCTAGGTGGCGCAGTGGGCAAGGCGCTCGCCACAAATGCAGGAGATGCTGGGTTCGAGCCGAGCTCTCTGCGTTGCTACCAGCTTGGCTGGTCGTTCATACTAATACAATTGGCAGTATTAGGGGGTGGGAAGCTGGTGGGTGGGGATCGGACGTTGTGGACAGCGACTCCTACAGGTCGGTTGGTGCGCCTGCGCAGTAGAATCAGGAAGCGACGAGGGCGGCGTGTCCCTCCCACGCAGACCCTCGCCGCTGAGAGATTGTGCTGTGTATGTCGTAAAATTGGTGCTATTAAAAAGGTCTTAAATGGGGCGCCCTCGTGGCGCATACCATAGTGCCTCGCGCACCTACACGGCCGACCCGGGTTCGATCCCAGCACCCGACGTTATTTGTCGCATGTCCTCCCCACCTCTCCTCCCATTCGCCCTCTCCTCTGTCGATCCTGCGTGACCAAGAAAAAGCTGTAAAAATGCTAAAAAAAATAAAAAAATCTTAAATGTAACTTGTTGAACCCTGCAGATAGCCCATGTAAGACCGTTTCAAACATGACAACGTTGTATCAATGGACCCACATTGATTTCACGTTGCAGTGTTCGCTAAAACAATAGCTAACAGGAAGTAAACCCGGGCCCTAGCAATGGAAGTCTTCTCAAAAGGTCTATAAGCGACCAATCAATTTCCCTCTTTTTGATTGACAGCCACAGACAACCACAAATGACCACCCGTGTCTATGTGTTGTCCAGGAGACACACGCGCAGATTTTCACGAGGTGCTTAGAGTCTCTGCAGAAAGACCCTGCAACCTACTGACGACCCACAGCCCCCCCTGTGTGCATTTCCACCCTGCTGTTTGCTATCAAAGCAGAAGAAATGCCTCGAAAATAACATCAAAGTTAAAAATTAAAAAAAAATTAAGTTTGTACATCAAGTCAGTTTGCTATCAAAGCAGAAGAAATGCCTCGAAAATGACATCAAAGTTAAAAAGATTTTTTTTTTAAGTTTGTACGTCAAGTCACTCGTCAGACCAAAGGATGGTGATCATATGCATCAAAAGGATTGGGAATATCATACATATTTATTGGCAATGTACCTTTCGTGTACCTTGGCTTTGAACAACAAACAGAGCTGCAGGCGGTCACATTTTTTACCGATAAAAAAAGTCCTCCACTGTCCTCCACTGAAGAACTTCTTAGTCGACGAGCAGGCTAGTGGTCATCACATCGCAGTGATGACGATCGATCAATAACACATTCTGCATGTTGAACCTAAGATAAGATAAGATAAGATATTCCTTTATTGATCCCCTTGGGGAAATTCAGGCATCATAGCAGCATGGGGGGGAGGGGGGGAGGGGTACAGGTAGTAAAACAACACAGTATACAGGTAGTAAAAGACAACACAGGCAGTGTAAACAATTTGATCAATATGGTCAATATAATTTACTATCTGACTAGCTGAGGAATATTCACATTATTCACAGTGTCACATAAGGTGCAGTATGCATGAGGTAGTGTTATAATTTACTATCTACTGAGTATACATTAATCAAAGTACCAGGGTAGTCTACTTTGTCCCCCTTGGGTTCCTATAAGTCCCAGGTCAATGTCTGGTAGCAGTCGCTGTCGCTGCCCCCTGTTGTGGGGCCTGGAGGCTGCTAGTCGCTGCCCACTGTTGTGGAGCCTGATGGCCGCTGGTATGAAGGACTGTCCGAGGCGGTTAGTTGAGTGTCGGGGGGGGATGAGTCTGTGGCTGAACGAGCTTCTCATCTTGACTAGCTCGTCGTAGAGGGGGTGGTAGGGGTTCTCCATGATGGCAGCCAGCTTCCTTATCATCCCCCTCTCTGCCATCACCTCAAGTCTAGGTAGCTCGACTCCCACCACGGAGCTAGCCTTCCTCACCAGCTTGTTGAGCTTGTTGGTGTCCCTTGAGTTGATGTAGCCTCCCCAGCATGCCACAGCATAGAAGAGGATGCTGGCCACAACAGACTGATAAAAAGACTGCAGCAGTTTGTTGCACACATTGAAGGACCTGAGTCTCCTCAGGAAGAACAGCCTGCTCTGTCCCTTCCTGTAGAGGGCCTCTGTGTTGTCCGACCTATTCTACACGTTCACATGACTGGTTCTTAGGGTTCCTCCAGTTTGCTCTGAGGCTTCCAACACTGACTCTGAAGCTGAAGGTTCTTCCTTCTCTTGCTGCATTTAACAGTATGATCTCCGACCACTGTGTCGACTTGTAACTGTCTTTTTTAATTTTTATTGTTTATTGTTGTTTATTGATAAGATAAGATATTCCTTTATTGATCCCCTTGGGGAAATTCAGGCATCATAGCAGCATGGGGGAAGGGGGGGGGGGGGGGGGTACAGGTAGTAAAAACAACACAAGCAGTGTAAACAAATAGGTCAATATAATTTACTATCTAACTAACTGAAATATATATTCACAGTATTCACAGTGTCACATAAGGTGCAGTATGCATAAGGTAGTGTTATAATTTACTATCTAACTAACTGAAATATACATTATTCACAGTATCACAGTATCCACATAAGGTGCAGTATGCCTAAGGTAGTGTTATTGTCCTCCTTGGGTTCCTATTAGTTCTAGGTCAATGTCTGGCAGCAGTCGCTGCCCACTGTTGTGGAGCCTGATGGCCGCTGGTATGAAGGACTGTCCGAGGCGGTTAGTTGAGTGTCTGGGGGGTATTGTGCCTATATGTATGACATTTCTGATAAACTGTCTTGTTGTGTGAGCTTGTCATCGCTGTAAATGAGGGTAACCCCAGTGTTTTATGTGTTGATAAAAGTTTCAAATTAAATTAAATGAGGGCGGCTGGGTGGCGCAGCGGACATTGCGCTCGTCTCCAACGCAAGAGCCACCACTATCGAATCCGGCTGTCAGCGTTGCCTCCGGCTTGGCCGGCCGTCATACTGGCTCGATTGACAGAGTCAGCGGGAGGGAAGCCGGTGGGTGCGTCCGGGTCGTTGTAAACAGCGACTCCTACAGTTCGGTCGGGGCGCCTGCACAGCGGGGGAAGGGTCTGGAGGGAGGTAGTGTGACCTTCCACTCTCCCAATGAGAGTCCGCGCTGCCAGGTGAAAAGAAGTGGTGGGCTGGCTACACATGTGTCGGAGGAAGCATGTGATAGTCTCCGCCCTCCCAACCCGACGGTAGGGGGTAGGGTGCGCAATGACCAGGAAGGGGATTGGGAATTGGCATAACGACTAACATTGGGAGGGGAGAAAAACGGAAAAAGAAGGAGGAAAAAGATAATAAAAAAAAATTTAATAAAAAAAAAGAGAAGAAAAAGGTATGCATCTTCTTGTCTAACTCCAGGGTTCCCAAAATGTTGGAGTGTTAAGATACATACCTTTTTCTTCTCTGTGCATGCAGTAGGAGTAGGAAGACACGCACCGTTAGCCTAGCTTAGCGTCAGTCACTGGAAGTAGGTTCCTCCATTAGCCTAGTTCCCAACGCCTTGCTACTCTTACTGCATGCACAGAGAAGAAAAAGGTATGTATCTTCTTGTCTAATTCCAGGGTAGATGGCAAATAAGCTAATTTCCCTAAATGTTGGAGTGTTCCTTTAAACTACCACCAACTACTGCAAACTGGAGTTAAACTACCACCAACTACTGCAAACTGGAGTTAAACTACCACCAACTACTGCAAACTGGAGTTAAACTACCACCAACTACTGCAACATAGAGTTAAACTACCACCCAACTACTGCAAAATATCTTCCTATAACATGTATTTCATCACAAAGTGTGTCTGACTCTTAACCACCAAACCTGCACGTATATCATGCCAGTTACGGTACCTTGTGTATACGGTTTACTTTTTATTCAGATTCAAATTCTTTATTGCCTATATTTATTCTAACATATTTATTTTTCTCGTATTTTTATATTCAGAGTTAATTATATTGTGTACACTGTTTATTTTTTTCTCATATTTTTATATTGAGATCTAATTATATTGCCTATATTTATGTCGTTCTACTATTACCCTGCCCATAACCTGCTGCTATGACGCCTGCATTTCCCCAAGGGGATCAATAAAGGAATATCTTATCTTGTCTTATCTTATCTTAAGTGATTATGAGCGAGGTGTCTCTTCTCCTCTCAGGTATCATTGGCAGCAATAAGACTCTGATGAAGTACGTGACCACGGCCATCTTCCTCTACATCGTCATCCTGCTCCCAGCCATCGCCTTCGGCTCGCTCAACGACGAGAGCACACGCGGAGAGATCGGTACGGATAACAGACACACTCACTCAGTGAAACACACGTAGACTCACAAACACACGTAGACTCACACAAACACACGTAGACTCACAAACACACGTAGACGCACACAAACACACATAGACACACTCAAACACACATAGACTCACTCAAACACACGTAGACTCACTCAAACACACGAAGACTCACACAAACACACGTAGACTCACTCAAACACACGTAGACTCACTCAAACACACGTAGACTCACACAAACACACATAGACTCACACAAACACGTAGACTCACACAAACACACGTAGACTCACACAAACACACATAGACTCACAAACACACGTAGACTCACTCAAACACATGTAGACGCACTCAAACACATGTAGACGCACTCAAACACACGTAGACACACACAAACACTCTCACTCACACAAACACACGTAGACTCACATACACACATAGACTCACACAAACACACGTAGACTCACTCAAACACACATAGACTCACTCAAACACACATAGACTCACTCAAACACACGTAGACTCACACAAACACTCTCACTCACACAAACACACGTAGACTCACAAACACACATAGACTCACACAAACACACGTAGACTCACTCAAACACACATAGACTCACACAAACACGTAGACTCACACAAACACATGTAGACGCACACAAACATAAATACTGTAAGTAAACAGACACACACACACTCAAACTCTCTCACACAAACATAAATAAATTATATACAGTACACACATACACACCCAGGAAGATATATACACATGCACACACACACACACACACACACACACACACACACACACACACACACACACACACACACACACACGCACACACACCACCCAGTTGTTTACTCTGATGGACCTGTGTGTTTGCATCTCTCTCTTCCTCCAGATGTGAAGAAGACGATTGTTGGCCAGAGTATAGGAGGGATCATCTACTCTCTCTTCTCCGGCTCCCCATTGGTCATCCCCTTGACGACGGCCCCCCTCGCCATCTTCATCAGCGGTAGGCCCCCCCCCCCTCTCCCGCTCCGGTGTCATTCCATACAGACATGCTTTAAGTAGTCGCTTTAACCTACCTCTGCCTAGAACCAATGCTCTAAAGAAAACTGTAATGTATAGAGCCATAACATATTGGAATAGGATCCCATTACATATCATACGGACGGAAAACAAGGACAAAATAAACTTAAAGGAGTCATAATCCGGAAGGAAATCAATATATGTCATGCATGAGTGTTGCTGCAGCCATGTTATCCAAACTTCTTCTTTTTACTTTGTGTTTTTCTTTTTTAAGTATGGTGAAATGGATTCACCTATGACCTTTTGTTTTATTTTCTATTGATTATGTATGTGATATATGACTGATGTACACTGAATGTTTCATATTTGTATGTGTATATCTGTGAGGACCCCAGAGAGAATAGTCAACACGTTGATGATGACTAATGGGGATCCTAATAAACATAAACATGCTCTCGAGCCACTAACAACATTAGCCTGTTCGCTAACTATCTAACAAAGCTCAAAGTTGGAAAGAGCGGCAAAGTGTTTTTTAGATTGCGAGGTCAAATAAACCTACTAACCAAAACCTCTCCATGAGCTAGAGATCCATCTCACCCTCATTAGTCCTGTACATTGGAGGTGGGGGGGTGGGGTTGGGTAGGGGGTGGGTGGGGGACACTGTACACTGTACATTGGAATACTGACAAAGCCATACTTGGTAATTTACTGTACAACTGGGTTAGGACATTTGTAGGGGCCAGTTTCGAATTGCAGTCTCCCGTAGGTGTTCTTTGAGAGTGTTTTTGAAAGTGGGTAGTGATTCACATTCCTTTACAGCTTTTGGTAGGGCGTTCCACATTGATGTGGCATAATTGCGAAACGTGTTTAGTCCCTTGTTTGAGCCGAATCTGGGTTTAACATGATTTGTGGAGCTCCCTCTGGTGTTGTGATCGTGGTATTCACTGACCTTTGGGAAGTATTTTGACATGTACATGGGTACCTTGGTCGTGTAGTGTATCTTGTAGACCAGGCCCATTGCAAGTTGCTGTACTCTGTCGTCTACTCTAAGCCATCCTAGGTTGTCAAAGTGGGCTGGGGTGAGGTGGATTCTAGGAGTCAGGTCAAGCAGTAGTCTGACTAGTTTGTTTTGAGATGTTTGTAATTTGGTTTTTAGTGCCTTTGAGGTGCTTTGGTACCATGAGGTGCAAGCATAGTCGTAGTACCCTTGAATGAGTGCTCCTGCCAGAGTCTTCAGGGTATTCTTGTTTACCAGAGAGGAGATCCGGTACAAGAATCGAGTTCGTTGGTTGACTTTTTTTATTACATTGGATGCCATTTTGTCACAGGAAAGATTAGCCTCTAGGATGGAACCCAGGTAGGTAATTTCATCTTTCCTTGTGACAATATTGTCACCCACTGTAACTGAGAGGCCATCGGTCTTGCTAAGTTTGTTATTTGAACCGAAGAGAATGGACTCTGTTTTGCCCATGTGTAATGATAGTTTGTTATCGGCGAGCCATATGCAGATTTTGCCTAGTTCCGAGCTGAGGGTTTTTTCAACCTGTAACTTGTTCTTGTCAGAGACCAGCAGGGCTGAGTCGTCCGCAAACAGGAACAAGTTGCAGTCACAAGCTGACGACATGTCATTTGCATAAATTAGGAACAGTAGCGGTCCTAGTATGCTTCCTTGTGGAACACCACAGCTCACTGGGAGGGGGGGGGATAGGGTACCGTTTACCTCCACCATCTGTTCTCTCCCCTCCAGGTAGGATTGTATCCAGCTCACTGATAGACTATCAAAACCAATTGCTTTTAGCTTGTCAATCAGAATGGTGTGATTGACAGTGTCGAAAGCCTTTTGTAGGTCCAGCATGACCATGCTGCAGTATTTGCCCGCGTCCACCTCTTGTTTGATGTGGTCGTTCAAATAGAGAAGGCATGTGTCAGTGGAGTGGGATGTTCTGAAGCCAGATTGGAATTCGTAGATTAGATTTCTTTCCGCGAGGTACTTTTCGACCTGTTCGTATACAATTTTTTCCATGACTTTCGAGATGGATGTAAGGATAGAAACAGGGCTGTAGTTGCCTGGGTCTAATTTGCTGCCCTTTTTGTGCAGGGGTGTTACTCTCGCAATTTTGAAGTCCTTGGGGACGTGTCCCTGTTTTATGGAGAGGTTTATTATGTGTGTGATGACTGGGGTGATGGCGGCTGCTGAGTCTCTGAGGAATTTGGAGGGGATGTTGTCATGGCCAGTGGCCTTGTTCGGTTGGAGGGCGCTCAGTTTTTTGAGTACCTCATCTGTAGTTACCATTTCCAGTTTGAAGTCGTCTTTGTGGACGTCTAGGTTCTTGTAGTATGCTACTATGTGTTCTACCCCATAATGCCCTGAGTGGGAGGGTAGTTTGTTTACCAGTGTTGTGGCTATGTTTGTGAAGAAAGTGTTTAAGTAATTGGCTAAATCCAGCTTATCTGTGATGAGCGTGTTGTCCGTCTTTATGTTTATGTTTGAGAACCTGGTTTTAAGTTTTTTACTGCAGCCTAGTTGATTATTGAGTAATTTCCAAAGTTCACATGGTTTATTTTTGTTTTCCTCAGTTTTGTCATTGATGACATTTTTTTAGCAGTTTTGATCATGGAGTTTACGTCATTTCTTAGTCTGTTTCTTTCTAGTTTGAGTTCAGTCACGTGGGCTTGGAGTTCACTGCTCGTGCTTTTGGTAAGCTTTGACTGACTTTTACGAAACTCAGAGCATTTTTTCTCTCTGGCTTTCGTAGCGGTCAGTATTTCAGTGTGCATCCACGGCTCAGCGCGATTTTTTACCCTGGTGGTTCTTAGGGGCGCCATGTTGTTTAGTATTATTGAAAATTTGGTTTTGAAGCCAAGCCAGGTTTCTTCAACCAGTGTACCATTGAGCTCATCTGACCAGTCCAGGCTCTCCAGTTCAAGGTTAAAGGCCTCGCTAGAGTAGGTTTTGAGGTCTCTAGATGTGACTGTTTTGTGACAGCCAGCCTTTAGCTTTAGCTTTTTGCGGGTACAGAATATCATATAATGATCACTTAACCTGCATGCTATAACCCCTTTATTGGAGATCTTGGACTTGTCAGAGGTCAGGATGAGGTCAATGGTAGTTGATTTACATACCCTTGTGGGTTGGGTGATTAGCTGGCTGAGGCCGTGCAGATCACAAAACCTACTGAAGGCCTTGAAGACGGGTGCTGCTTTACGTAGCATGTCCGTGTTCCAGTCCTCAATAAGGATTTTTTCTACGCCCTCCACCCCAGCTAAACACCCATCAAGTGTGTCATAGAAGCCACTGTGTTCTGGCGGTCTATAGATTGTGCCTACTAGTATTGATTTCGCCCTTTCAAATAAGATTTCAATCCATACAGTTTCAATCTCGTCATGGTTAAGGTCAGTGCGGTTGATGAATTTGGTATCTTTGTGAATATACACACAGACGCCACCTCCATACTGGTTTCTATCCCTCCTGACTATTGAATAGTTCTCGATTTCAATCTCTGGATCCTGTACAGATTAGTCTAGTTTTGTTTCTTTGAAACACAATATGTTAAATCAAATCAAATCAAATCAAATGTATTTATAGGGCCCAACAACACACGTTAATGTCCCCATGGGCCGTACAGATCTTCTTTAAACAAGTCAAGAAGAAAACATAACAATAAGTCAAGAACAGAACAAGAACACCATAAGGTGCAAACATTTTTAGATGGATGCAAATAAATGAAAGAATGCAAGCACTCCCAGACATACCCCACGCGAAGGTAAGGAAAAACTCACTAAAACCTAACAATAGGGGGGAAAAAAAGCTCCACAGGCAGTGTGGAGGAGAGAAACCTTAGAAGGGCCATTCAAGGGGGGATCTCCCTTCTTAGATGTTGGTGATAGTAGTGTTGCAGACGGACAGTTGGTAAGCATGCACTCATGTGTGTAGTGGAACACAGATGAGTGCATGCAATAGCAACTGTACATTTTGAAAAATTAAAGATAGAGCTAATAGCGATAGCAACTGAACATTTTGAAAGATTAAAGATAGAGCTGATAGCAATCTATTTGAGGCACAGGGGCGGCGCAAAGAGGGTCACGTCCTCCCCGTCTTAGTCAAGGGACATTTAACACTCCGGTCGTTGCTCAGGGACAGCCGGAGACAGGGAGATAGGGGCGGCGCAGAGAGGGTCACGAACTCCCCGACATCATCATCATCGTTACACAATAACACTTTGATGAACATTGTTACTCAGCTGATAGAGTTGTGCCGTTCCCGATGACTTGTCGTACACAACTTGTAAGTCTCTTTGGATAAAAGCGTCAGCTAAATGACTAAATGTAAAACAATAAGTATCGGCTGTTAATTATCTTTATGTATATATTATATATATTGAAAATGTATGAAAATATCTTGCTTGGGTTGGTTTTATTGCTTTTAGATTGATCATAATGAGGCATGTGATATGCAGCTGTTTGATTATTTTTAAAGATTAGACATTATGCTAATATCTTTGTATTTACATAAAACTATTTTAAATTAATAACAGAAATATGGGATTGGTACGGGCAGATACCCAAAGCCCAGGTAAGGGTATCGGGACTGAAGAAGTCGGATTGGCACGTCTTTAGTCTAGAACAGTGGACCCACACATACCTACACTATGCAGACGGACGGTCCTCAGTCCTTGTTTGCCTGTTGTGGTCCAGACGTACAGTGGCCCCGTTCCCCGTACCTGGCTAACTGAGTTAGCCGGATAATTTCCAGTATAGCCTGACTTAAGCCGGACCTTTCTGTTCCCCGTGCTCGATTGTCCAAATCACCATGACAACAGATCAAAAAGTTTGAGCCTGGTCGAGAGCAGGCTTAAGTTCAGTTAGCTGGATGAACCATGGCCACGCCCCCGCAAAGAAATGACAGCTCGCTTCCTGAAATGATTCTCACAGTCTAGGATCTGCATTATACAATTCTGAATTACGTTTTTGTGCTTCATTCTTCCAGAGGGGGCTTTTGAAATGTAAAATAGACCCAAAATGCTGATACTAAATTCACGTTGTCCTAAATAATGCACGTTATATATACTGTAACTCCTTCAAGCACTGCAGACACAAGTGGTTTCCTTTCAACGGGTTTATTCAAGGCTTGGTCCTCCAATCCACCGTGAAAACTTAAACAGAAACATATACGTTGCGTCAGGTCAACACAAACAATAATATACACGATATGAAAACAATACATCAGAAAAGCAAAATACAAACAAACATTAATTACCTCGTTGGCTGCATGCTACATAACAAAGGGGTCTTGTTCTTCTGTTCTTGGTAACAGTCTTAGTGGTACACTACACATAGTCGTACACTCTTCGAATCTAGAGAGCCTGTACAACTCGTCTCTGTCCTGCTGCTTGCTCGCAGGTGTTTTAATGAGTCCCAGTCTCCCAACATCCCTGCCGCTTGCTCGCAGGTGTCTTAATCAGACCCAAATGTAACAACACAACAGCAGCCTAACGGGACACCACATATGACCAGACGTCAAAATGAATATATTATAAATTGTAGCAAATTAAATAATAAAGAAAATAAGAAATGAAACATAAATACATTCTCAAATATTACACTTGAACTGAAATAACATAAATGATGAAACCATATAATGGCCACAGTTACACTCCCACCAAATCGCACACACGTGGGATTTCTCTGAACATAATTTGGTTATCTTCTAAATTAAATATTTCTTGTGGTCATTCAGCTGCTAGTTGTGCCCCTCCTGGGGACTTGTACAGAACTTGTAAGTCGCCCTGTATAAAAGCGTCAGCTAAATGACTAAATGTAAATATTATTATTAACATAAGTTTTAGGCAAAACATTAAATTAGTCTGCTTCGAGTAGCGTTATAACCTTCTGTACAGGTATCAAGGAACACTTTTAGTTATAGGTTTACCTTTTAAGGTGGTGTCACTCACCAGCAATTTCATTTCTCACCCTACCATCTGACCCTGTGTATGGCCCTTAAACATAGACAGGTAAGTAAGAGATCATATATTTTGAGATCCTTCCTTCCTTCTTTAACATGGATCGGACCAACGCAGTCTATGCCAGCGTAAGTGAAGGGTGGAGTTGCTTCCGATCTTGTGGTAAGTCACCCCCTCTTTGTCCTTCAGTACATCTTCTGTACTTTCTACACTTGACACATTCCGAGAATCTCTGTAGGCGATCCAATGATGATCTGTTTTCCTTTGCTTTAGTGTTGCACACAAAAGCCTTGTGGAGTTCAGGATCATCTTCCTTAATTTCTCCCACCTTGAGTTCTCTGACAGGTCGTTTTTTCTTCTTTTTTCTTCCTTTTCTCTTCTTTCCCTTTCCTTTGAATGGTAACGGCATGTCGTAGTGACCATTGTTCTTTTGCGTGATGGTCTCTCTCAACTTCGACAGGCACTTGATATGTTCTTGAGACACAGGGTCATGTTCTCCAGTTCTTTCTGAGAAGTCTGATTCAAGAACTCTTATGTCTGAGGGAGTCATTTCTTTTACTTGTGTTCGGCTCACATAGTGTACTTCAGTCTTGAGATTAACAGAACGTTTCACACCTGCTGTTACTCGTCTCAATACTATGCGATGGCTGATTCCGATGGCGTCGCCGTAGTCTACGCAGGGATTCCCATGGCCAACAATACTCCATCCAAGGTCTGTACGCTGTGCATAAGGCTGACTTTCTTCGCCAGACACAACTTCCCTTGGAAGCAGGGCTTGTGAGCAGTCGTACCCAATGAGCAGACCTACTTTACAGTCCTGCATAGGTGCAATCTTTCCTTGGAGGTGCTCTAGATGGGACCACGCTTTTGCAGTTCCATCTGTTGGTATGTGAGTTCTGTTGGCTGGAATGAAATCCCGAGTATAGACTGGTGGTAACAATATCTTCTTACCAGAGTAAAAGCCACGGATTTGTAAGTTGTCTATTCTTTCAGAGCTTACTACTGTGGTTCTTGAGGTCATAGTAGAGAGCTTGACTTTGACCTGGACTTTGGTTGCTTCCAACGCTTCTGCTACTTCCCTTATAACAAAGGTTGTGTCGCTTTGAGAATCCAACAGAGCGTAAACAAGGACTTCTTGTGTTGGTTGAGTCGTGGATGAAAGCCACACAGGAATTATTGCAGTTGTTTGTGTGTTAGCTTCATGAAGTATTACTCTATGTGAAGTAGAGTTTGTGGTTGTTTCTTTGCATTGTGTCGATTGAGGTCTTTCTTTGTACCATTGTTGACTTGTACTTGGCTTGTCTTCATTTAGCTTGGCTTGTGGTGGTCTTTGTCCTTCTTTGGCTCGCTCCTCATGCAGACATGTAGGATGTTGCTTGTGGCACACATCGCACACATTCCTACTGTTGCAGCTCTTTGAGTAGTGACCAGACTTGAGACAACCAAAGCATAGCTTTTCAGCTTGAACAAATTTGATTCTGTCTGTAACAGGTATCTCCATGAACTTCCTGCATTTATGCAAAGTATGCCCGTACTTCTCACAGAAAATGCATGTTATGATGACAGTCTTTTCATTGGAACATGTGGTCAGTGCCTTTGCTTCAAAGCTTTGATATCTTGGGCTTTTTGGTTTTTCAGTCTCACCTTGTTTTAGTGACTGTAGTGATGTAACAGGGTTGCAGGCAATTTTTGCTTCTCTTGTCAGAAACTTTACAAATTGGCTGAAGGAGGGGAATTGGTTACGCTCTTCTTCTTCTTGGATAACCATCCTGTTCCATCTCGCTGTTAGCCAATCAGGCAGCTTTAAAAGAATTTTCCTGTTTTCATTACAGTCATTTAAAATGTCCAATGCCTTGATGTTGACCATGGCAGCCTCACAACTCCTGAGAAAGTCTGCAAACTCTCTGAGCTCAAAGCTGTCCTTAGATCCCATCTTGGGCCATGCTTGGAGCTTGTCTCTGTATGCTTTTGCTATTGTAAAAGGATTACCATATCTCTCCTCCAAAGTCTTCCATGCTGCAACATAGGCAGATTTGGTTCCGAGTAAGAAATAGCCATCAAGTGCTTTCTTAGCTTGTCCACTTACATACCTACGGAGGTAGTATATCTTCTCCTTATCTTCAATGCTCTTCTGATCAATCAGTATTTCAAAGGAAAGTTTCCAGTCATTGTATTTCAATGGGTCCCCACTGAATGATGAAGGTTCAGGAATTGGAATTCTGTTGGCACTTAAAGCACCTGCCAGCATCTTAACAAGCTCTGCTGTACTGTCATTTGAGGAGGTGGTCACAACTTGTGGTACGGGAGACGTATACAGGGACAGAGGACTTGTGGGAGCAGGCACTTTGTTGTCTGCTACCCTCTCATGTTCTAGTACGTCTTTCCGCTCTTCTTCTGTGGCCTCCACTTGATCGTACACAAGGATTCTTGCTCGTGCTGCATTAAGACCTTTCACTGCCTCCAAATGCTGTATCTTTCTCCGCTTTTCCTCCAGAGTCCTTTGTATAGCTCCATGTTCTTCTTCCAGTTGAGCTTTAATTTTAGCTTCCTCTTCCTCTTGTTCTAAACGACGCTCTAAACGACGCTTTATGCCTGCTGCCTCTTGCTCAGCTATCTTCTTTTTAGCTTCTGCTTCTAGGCACTGCATTTCCAATTGTTCTTTTTCTTGTTCTTTTAACACTTCCAGAACAGCTTGGCTTGCAGCAGCATCAGCGACAGCATCTCGTCGCTTTACAGAAGAACTGCTTGAATGCACTGAGGTGCCTTTTCTGGAAGAAGTGGCAGAACCAGATTTATAAGCACTTTTCCTGGAAGAAGTGGCAGAACCAGATTTATAGGTGCTTGAGTCAAAGAGAGAGCCTGCTTCTGGCCACTCTTTCTCTCCTTCTTCTAACACACTTCCCCCCAGTCTAAATGTGGCTCTGGACACAATTATCTCAGAAATCCCTGCACACAGATCCACTCTTAGACGCGTGTCCTGGTCTGGAGTTGAGATGTCACGTAGTTCATCATAAATATGCTGCACATCATTAGAAAGACCTGTGACATCTGTAATGATATCAGTAAGCAGCTCATTAGACAAATGTTCTGTTGATTGTGATAACGGACCTTTAGAAGATTTAACTTGTGTCCTCCATTTATTGTAAATGTAATTAAATCTTTGTTGAAGCGCTTTGATCTTATCCTCCTGCATTGCTTTACCCTTCTCTGTTAGAGTTCTGGTTCTTTGAGATCGTTTTGGTACCTCTTGCTGGGCTTCAGCACCTTCTTCCTGACCTTCTTCAGGTCGGTCTTGGGAATTTGCACTATCCCTAACACTGTCCCCTACTTCAATTGCAGGCCTAATTGGCTCTGTCATTGTAAATCACTACTTTAAATTGACCAAAATTTGTAAAGAAAAAATAGTAAATACACCTTTAAACCTTTAGCCTGTTTTGTACTCAAATTTGAATTAAATGCAGTACTCTCCGAGCAAATCAAATTGCTTAATTCAATTGGCTTTCAAAATAACCTACACATATATATATTAAGCACTTCAGAACGCTTAGGAACATAAATATTAGATGCCAATAATAGCCTTCACCTATAAATTATACGTGCTTTTTATAGGTTTACAATTTCCAAAACACACTTTAAATTAGAAATGGGTGTTCAATCAGAAAACATATTTATACTTTAACGTTGACACCTTAATGTGTGTACAAATGGTTAGCTTCAGTTAAATTATATAGGTAAATAAGTCAAAACGTTTTTGCACGCACACCACAGTAATTAGAATTCGCAGTCAAATATATTATAGAAACGTTTACAAAGCACTCTTCTTGACCTGACCACTCTTAACTTATAATGTCCAAGTCCTTTATGGCTTTATCTTGAAACGCTGCTCATTATACTGTGTGCATCTTCTTACTTCTTGTGTTTATGCGTGTAGTGCGTATTGTTTGTGACTCATCTGTCCTTTAATGTCGGCGCGCCGGCAGCGCAGCAAACAATTGTCGGGGAAGATCCGCTGGACGCCGGCCTTAAACTTGGACTTGCTTCATCGCCCACTTGCATCGATGAACAGTCGAGTTTTCACTGTAACTCCTTCAAGCACTGCAGACACAAGTGGTTTCCTTTCAACGGGTTTATTCAAGGCTTGGTCCTCCAATCCACCGTGAAAACTTAAACAGAAACATATACGTTGCGTCAGGTCAACACAAACAATAATATACACGATATGAAAACAATACATCAGAAAAGCAAAATACAAACAAACATTAATTACCTCGTTGGCTGCATGCTACATAACAAAGGGGTCTTGTTCTTCTGTTCTTGGTAACAGTCTTAGTGGTACACTACACATAGTCGTACACTCTTCGAATCTAGAGAGCCTGTACAACTCGTCTCTGTCCTGCTGCTTGCTCGCAGGTGTTTTAATGAGTCCCAGTCTCCCAACATCCCTGCCGCTTGCTCGCAGGTGTCTTAATCAGACCCAAATGTAACAACACAACAGCAGCCTAACGGGACACCACATATGACCAGACGTCAAAATGAATATATTATAAATTGTAGCAAATTAAATAATAAAGAAAATAAGAAATGAAACATAAATACATTCTCAAATATTACACTTGAACTGAAATAACATAAATGATGAAACCATATAATGGCCACAGTTACATATACCGTGGCGCTCGCTAGGTGCGATGTACACATTATGTGGTTATTTTAACAACGCGCAGCATTGCAAATGTGAATCCTGCTGGGATATTTTTAATGATTGAAACCTATCGCTCGTTTGGCTCTGATTCCTTTCATATTCTCCGCTGTGGGAGCGCCTGGATTGTGTTTCATTCAAGCATAAAATTGAAGTGTCTATGCGTGGATTGTGGTTTTTGTGGATTATGAATTACGAGGAATCTGAGGATTGTTGAATTGTATCATCACTCACACGTTATTGTGATATTGTAACTGGGATTAATGCATTTGAGAATAAAGAGATAAAACTTCATTCAAAAGAAAAATATTCTAAACACGGGTCTCTTGTCCATTGATGGTCTTGGATACACAATGGACATATCCCGTCTGGCACAGTGGTCCAACGGCAGTGTTCACACCTGGCAAGCCGGCGACCCGGGTTCGAGACCCTGCGTTTCCAATATGATTTTTTTGGAATATAATATTAATGATTATACGCAAAAGTAGCCTAGTTTTAAGTTAAAATATTATAAATCTACATGCATTGAGGATGTCATTCTTTATATAGCTCTCAACGTGCACCAAATTGAAGTATTTACATTTCAAAAAGAAAGCTAGAAGAAGTGGGATTCGAACGCGGGTCGTCCGTGTGAAAGACAAAATGCTCGACCATCAGACCACGGTGGCAGACAAATGAAACATCAACCATACATCCATCAATGGATAAGAGAGCCGTATCCTTATTCTGAAACTGTTGAACTAATTATTTTCGCTAGCAAGATCTCATTTGATTATCCATTCCATGAACCTACTGCCAGCAGGGCACGTTTAAAGAAATATAATCTGATCGATTGATTGGGGTAATGAGGGACTTAAATTTTGCCTATAGATTATGCATTTAACTTGTCGGCGAGGCTATTGAGCCGTACTGCAATCTGTTAATAAAGTTTTAAATCAATCAATCAATCAATGCCGTTAGAAAATCAGGATCTCTGCTCTCAACACTTGCTGCCTTCTCGGCTGAGGCGGGCGCGCGCACTGATCCTGAGTATCAAGTCTGGTTCGAGTTAACGAGACTGAATCCACCTTCGAGGAACAGGAAAATCCCGGCTTCAAACATCGGGTTAATTGAATCTGGATAATGGGACTCTTGATCGACTTAGTTGAACCAGGTACGGGGAATAGGGCCCAGCTCTTTGATCAGCGTGCGGGCCGAGACCAACTCCGCTAGGTGCGCGCAGAACCCTGAGGGGTGCGCAGACTGTGTGTCATATAAGAGAGATATAATCAAATCAAGTCTTGTTTATTTGTATAGCCTGAAATCACAACAAATTGCCCCCATGGGCATCACAGATCAAGAAGAAACATCAACAGGAATATTGGAATATTGGAATATAATAATAATAATAATAATAATAATAATAATAATAATAATAATAATAATAATAATAATAATAATAATAATAATAATAATAATAATAATAATAATAATAATAATTAATAATAATAATAATAATAATAATAATAATAATAATAATAATAATAATAATAATAATAATAATAATAATAATAATAATAATAATAATAATAATAATAATAATAATAGCGGCGGCTAGGTGGTGCAGTGGGCAAGGCGCTCACCACCAATGCTGGAGATGCTGGGTTCGAGCCCAGCTCTCCGCATTGCTATCAGCTTGGCTGGTCGTTCATACTAATACAATTGGCAGTATTAGGGGGTGGGAAGCTGATAGGTGGGGATCGGACGTTGTGGACAGCGACTCCTACAGGTCGGTTGGTGCGCCTGCGCAGCAGAATCAGGAAGCGACGGGGGCAGCGTGAGCCTCCCACGCAGACCCCCCGACGCTGAGAGATCGCGCTGTGCAGGTGAAAAGATGCGACAGCTGCCTCTTCGTGTACCGGAGGGGACACGTGATGCACGGCTTCGTCCACATTGTAGCCGGCTTGTGGGAGGCATGGCCTAACAGCGTTCGAGACAGGGGAGGGTAGAATTGGATGATACGAACTTGGGATGGGAGAAAAATAGAAAATGGGAGAAAAAGTAGATTAAAAAAAATAATAATAATAAGAATAATAATAACTTTCATACAAGAATTGCAGCTCAAAGTGCTTCACAGCAGCAAAGAAAAGACAAAGACAAAAAAAGGACAAAGTCTAGGTTAGACATAGATCACCAAATCACAGTTCTTCATATTATTAGGATATAACATCCCAATATGCCTCCTTGTTTACGGCTCCATCGTCACACATAATAGACAATTTTTAAATAGACAGTAATAAAAGAGCAGTGAAATAGTGCAATAGGGCATTGCAATAAAAGTGAGTAAAATAGAATAGACAGAGTGAGATGTGGTTTTGATACGGTGGGTGTTTCGGTGTGTGGAGCTGCTGGGACAGGCTGGTGTTATCTACACGCTGGTGGTAATGGGGGGTCATATACATTGACAGGAACCTTTTGTCTCTCGGGTTTGTTTGTGAAATCGGAAAACAAAGAAAAAATAAATGCACTTTGCTTTTAAGGCTATTATGGTGAAATCGCCGCCGCTCAGTGGTACTTTGGCGTCTGAATGGAGTGTGAATGAAAGGACGTGGTGTTTTAGACGCATCATCCCGTCTGGGCCGTGCGTCTTCATGACAGGCTGAGTCTTCACCTCCGAGGAGCTTCTGCTTCTTCCAGCAACAAAAGCAGAATGATTTTTGTTTGATTGTTTTTATTTGGTGTTTTTATTTTTTTTATGGAGTGGAAGACTCATATAAAAAAAAATGCTACAACATTTAGGTTGTGTGTATGTGTGTGTATCTGTGTGTATGCATTTATGTGTATGTATGTGTATGCATTATGTGTATGTATGTGTATGCATTTATGTGTGCATCTGCGTGTGTATGTGTATATGTATTATATTTATGTGTGTATATGTGTATGTATTTATGTGTGTATATGTGTATGTATTTATGTGTGTATGTATGTGTGTATGTATTTATGTGTGTATGTACATGTGATGTATTTATGTGTGTATGTATGTGTGTATGTATTTATGTGTGTATGT
>NC_140167.1:17048537-17051037 GCF_963971535.1 Notolepis coatsorum | reverse complement strand
CCTCGCCCCCGCCGTGTCCAATCAGAGCATGGAGGCCAACCAGCAGCAGGCCATCACGGGGCTTGCGGCGGGTGTTGTGGCGGCCAACGCAGTTCAAGTGGCAAGTGAAGTGCCGGTGGCCGCGTTAGCGTCCTGCACCAGGGAGATGCAGGTACTCTGTCTCCTGCTCATGCTGGGGACATTGTGGATGGGTTACACGCTGTACGAGTTTAAACGCAGGTATGTATACTGGGTTACTCTCTACCAGTTTAAACGCAGGTATGTGTACTGGGTTACTCTCTACACCACTAAGGTACCCATGTACATGTCGAGGTACTTCCCAAATGTCAGTGAATACCACGACCACAACACCAGAGGGAGCTCCACAAATCATGTTCAACCCAGATTCGGCTCAAACAAGGGACTAAACACGTTTTGCAATTATGCCACATCAATGTGGAACGCCCTACCCACAGCCGTAAAAAAAATGTGAATCCCTACCCACCTTCAAAATCGCTCTCAAAGAGCACCTACGGGGAGGCTGCAATTCGAAACTGGCCCCTGTAAACATCCAACCCCCCCCCCCCCACCCAACCCCCTCCAATGTACAGTTTCTTCCTCCTCAAATGTATATACTCTCTTTTAGAAACTCTGTCTCTTAAACAGTACTGTATATTTGTATATCTTGTATGTCATAAATGTCTGGATGTAACAGTAATGTAAAAGTAATGTAAAAGTATGTCATAAATGTTACGATTAATTGAAAATGGGGGACCCTGATGTAAACAAGACGAAAGACTTTCTCTGGTCTGCATCCCCTTAACAATTGTGTGTATTGAGCCGTACTGTATTGTACCCATTCTGCAATCTGTTAATAACGTTTTCAATCAATCAATCAATCAGTTTAAATGCAGGTATGTGTACTGGGTTACTCTACCAGTTTAAACGCAGATATGTGTACTGGGTTACTCTCTGTACCAGTTTAAACAGAGGTATTTTTGTGTACTAGAGATGGGCTCGATCGAGGCAATATGGAATCAATTAATATCCCAATCATCATATGGATTTTAGATGCAAAGCCCCTGGCAATGTCACCGAGTCACTCACTTTATTAATCTAGTAGCTCACTGCCCCTGGCTCTCTGTGTAAGACCATTTCACTCGATGACACCATGTGTCTTTGTTTTGTTTTTCTCTCTGATTATTATCTGCTCACAGTGAGATTGCGTGTTAAATAGTCACACCATCGATGACCATCATCACATTGAACGTGCGAGCGCTGGAATGTAAAGGGCGATACACACGCCAAGAACTCCCCCACATGCTATATTCCCCCACATATTTCATATCTCATTTTGTGAGGAATGTAAGATAAGATGGATCTTTATTAATACCCTTGGGGAGATCCTGGAATATGTGAGTTAGTGCTTGTTATCATTGATTTAGGCAGCATAATTATCTTCCACGGAATCTTAATTTCATAACGATATGATTTCATTGTAAGATAAACAGCTCCACCCCCCCCCCCCCCACCCCCCACCCCCACTGGGGAAAATAAATAAACTCTCCATCTTGACTTTTGTTTATATAATTCTCGTAGTTTGTGTATTCAGTTAACATCTTATTATCTTCTGCCAATTCATGCCATTTGCACTGGAGGATGTGCACGACTCCAGGTGTACCGTTACTTATTCTGTACTCTCTCTACAGCCGAAATAACAATCAAATGCTCATAGCGTTTGTTGACTATTATAGGAATAATTAAACGTGTCATCAACGTTTTTTGAATTGAAACTGTGAAAGCACACTTGGATCTCGTTTTGTAGACTAATCAGCCTGTGGAGACCGGAATAGCTTTGTATTCCTCCACGGCCGCGATGATGGGGACTTTTATAGACGGCACGGTCCGAGCGCTCGGAAGACGGGAGAGTTTGAAAGAGACGTATGGCCGGGTCGTGCCGCTCTCAGTCAAGCAATCGATGGTGTGTGACACGTCCTTAACCCTTTCACTGCCACACGACAGAAGGTTAGCCCTTTACTATCACACAACCGACGGCGATGCTCCATCATTAGCATCATTAGCTCCGCAAATGCGGAGCTAATGATGCTAATGATGGAGCATCGCCGTCGGTTGTGTGATAGTAAAGGGCTAACCTTCTGTATTGTCACAGTGAAAGGGTTATAACCGGCTGTCGTGTGGCAGTGAAAGGGTTAAGGTGCTGCACTGCAGCTCTCTCAGATAGATCACCGGGGATGTGGACGTCCTGTTTGTGGATGGAGGCAGGGTTTAGTTTAGTTTAGTTTAGTTAGGATCCCCATTAGTTGTTACGACAGTAACAACTACTCTTCCTGGGGTCCTCTCAAAATAACATAACGTTAAACATTTGTAAAGTCAAAATTGTACAATCGGAATAAAACAATACTTCCATGCACATTGTACAAGCAACAACACCGAAACAACGAATAATAATGACAGTAAAGATAGTAATTTGTCTCAGTCTGTCCACATGAATGAAGCTCAG
>NC_140167.1:16936010-17048337 GCF_963971535.1 Notolepis coatsorum | reverse complement strand
CAAAGTGAGGGAGGTGTTGTCTGACTGCGCTCTGCCCATCTCCGTCCTCGTGTTCTCCTTCATCGGCTCGTACCTGTTCAACGACATTCAACGTCAGTGTCCTCTCTTACTCTATTAAATCTCCACAGGTGAAAGGTCATCGCTAAGGGGGGCGGAAATGTAACCGGCCCATTAGTGGGGTTGAGAGGTAATGGGGTTGGGTGGGTATTGTTAAAGGGATATTTCTGGAACCCTGGCCCTAGTTGCTACTTACCAGTGGTGGTGATGATGTCATTTCTCAGGCCAATCTATGCTGTTCCTCACACTAGCTCCAGCGGGAGCATGTCTATGTTCCCCGGGTCCTATGTTCCCCGGGGTCCTATGTTCCCCGGGGTTCTATGTTCCCCGCTTTGATTGATTGATTGAACATTTTAGACCACCAGCCCTGATTTCAAACTCTAACCTTAACCAGTTCGAAAGAGGGCCTAAGCTTAACCCGTTCGAAACAAGGCGGACATTAATAATTAATAAAATAATATAAAATTTATAAAATTTTCAATCTATTAATCAATCAAAGCGGGAACATAGAACCCGGGGAACATAGGGATGATCCCGCTCCAGCTAGTTAGCCACAAACCAATGCAAAGTCAAGGGGGTCAAGCGCCCCCGTCTGTACAAGCTGACTGAGGACAACTGAAATCTACTCCACAGTGCACACCAAGCACATTTCAGTTGTACTCAGTCAGCTTGCACAGACAGAAGCTTGACCCCCTTGACTTTGCATTGGTTTGTGGCTAACTAGCTCGAGCTAGTGTGAGGAACAGCATGTATTGTGCTAAGAGAGGACTCTACAGATCTACAACATCATTGGCAAATGGGGCTATAGGGTTCCAAAAGAACCAGAAGCTTTGTTAGTGACCCAGGTCTAAGTTTGTTTCTTTCAGGGGGGGTTTAAGGGTAATTCTGGGGACTAAGACACCCCCTTTTGTCCTGTTATTACATAACAAATTGTACTCAATTATCAAATAATCAATTATCCTGAACACTACCACACTATAGAAGGTTAACCCTCTTTCACTACCACACTATAGACGGTTAACCCTCTTTCACTACCACACTATAGACGGTTAACCCTCTTTCACTACCACACTATAGACGGTTAACCCTCTTTCACTACCACACTATAGACGGTTAACCCTCTTTCACTACCACACTATAGACGGTTAACCCTCTTTCACTACCACACTATAGACGGTTAACCCTCTTTCACTACCACATTATAGAACAGTGGTCTGCAATAGGCGGCCCGCGAGCCGAAATTGGCCTGCCAACAATAATACCTGGCCCGTCAGATTATTTTGAGAATATGATTTTCTTAATTTTTTATTTTATATATCAGACTGACTATAGGCTAGGGCAGTGGTTCCCAAACTGTGGTGCACCCCTTGTGGCTAATGGTGTTAAAAATTTTTTTTTTTTTTTTTTTACAATAAAATGTCATACACATCTTAGTCAAACCTTTACTATTATGGATATTAAACATGCTGGCAGAGTACATGCATCCATGTTGTCGTGAACATTTTAATTAAATAAGGAAATTCCCTATCCATAGTCGCCGTGGGAAGAGATAAAATCAAATCTGTGCACGGAGACCAGCAACAATTTTTTCTAACAGAAACCCATTGGGGGGTGCGTCAGCTAGGTCGGGAGGTGACAGGGGGTGCACGGCCAAAACGGTTTGGGAACCGCTGGGCTAGGGCCTATGCTATATATATAAGCTATAATGTCCAAACAGAGAAACTACCACCACCTAAAGAATGCTTATTATACTTTGTTTTATCCATGTTGAGAGTGAATAACAGGTGTGCTATAGGCAGTGAGGTGCAATGTAGCGCTTGCTCAACATGAATACAGTCAGTGGACAGCGCCTGGTGCTGAAATAGCAAAGAAGCAGTGTGGTATGAAATTAAAACACCAGTTCAGTAAGTCATTCAAACTTTATCTTTATTTATATATGACTGTGACGGCACCACACATGTGAACAGTGACAATGCAATTAAAACTGATGTCAAATCGGGGCAAAAAAAGCTGAATCCGCTTCAAGAAGACACACTACATACATTAGGTATAAAATAATTACAATGAGACATTCATTAACTAAATAAAAAATACAATTTGACTTTTAACCCTCTAAAGCCGGGCGCAACACTAGACATGTTTTGCAAAACATTAAATATCTTTGCATCCGTTTATGATAAAGACTCGCTTTATTCTATCGGAATCGGGAGACTGGAAATAAAGCATAGAATCTTGAAATATCGAGATTGGTTGTTTTCTCTGGACTGCATCTAATCCGCTGTGTATCTATTTATCATATCTATGTCTTTCACTATAGCCAATGTAAATGCTAGAATTGGTCAGGTGGACTGGAAGAACCAATGGAAAATTTGTGTCGTTTCTCAATAGTCCAGTCCGCTCCACAGAACGGGCCGTCAGATAGAGGCGCTGGTTGTGCGTAATGTATGATAGACCGATAGAGAGGCGCCTGTCTCTAGTTTTATAATAAAATGGCAAAAAGACAAAGGTATAATGTTCAGTGAAAACATGTATTATATATAATAATGGAAAGTAGAAAAAACTGCTCGTTTACAGTTTATTATGCCACCTAGGCAGCTCGTTTATTTTGATCCATTTTCTGCCTCTGCCACAAATGTATGTCTTAGTTATATAAGGTGGTCTGTCACAGAGTTACACTTTTTTCACTATAGATTTATTAAATTAGCCATTGTCTTTGGTTCTGGCCCACCATATAATGGCTTGGAAAAAATTTGGCCCGAGGCTTAATTGCAGACCCCTGCTATAGAAGGTTAACCCTCTTTCACTACCACACCACAGACTGTTAACCCTTTTTCACTACCACACTATAGACGGTTAACCTTTCACTACAACACTGCAGACGGTTAACCCTTTCACTACCACACTACATAAGGTTAACCCATTCACTACCACACTATAGACGGTTAACCCTTTCACTACCACACTATAGACGGTTAACCCTTTCACTACCACACTACATACGGTTAACCATTTAACTACCACCACACTACAGACTGTTTACCCTTTCACTACCACCACACTACAGACGGTTAACCTTGTGTTGTAGTGAAAGGAAAGTGACATTTTATTATGAACTTTTTTCCCCCGTCCCAATAGTTCCCGGCTTCAAGATCTACAAACTGCCCGTCTTCAGGCTGGCCCAGCTTGACAAACTGTCGGCCTGGAACGTGGTCAGCGCCATGGGCCTGGGCTTCCTGCTGTCCCTCCTCATATTCATCGACCAGAACATCGTTGTGTCGCTGACCAACGCGCCGGAGAACAGGTTAGAGGCGGCGACGGTTCTTGGCGTGGGGATGTGTGCGAATTTAAGGTTTTATTACATTGGGGTCTGCAGGTCAAATCCGGCCCTGGAGAATGACGAGATTTCATATTTGGTCTATTTTTGTGTATGCTCTTGATATTTCAGGAGTGATTTAGAAATGACTTGATTATTATATTACGGAACAAACAAACAAACAAAGTAGGGGTGGGCACAAGTAATGTTACAAGTAATGTTTTCCCAGATCAAGTACTCTCTCTCTCTCTCTCTCTCTCTCTTTCTGTCTCATTTCTCTCTCTCTATATCTCTTTCTCTATCTCTCTTCCTGTCTCATTCGCTCTCTTCTCTCTCTCTCTCGCTCTCACTCTCTCTATCTCTCTTTCTGTCTCATTCTCTCTATCTCTCTTTCTATCTATCTCTCTTTCTGTCTCGTTTCTCTCTCTTCTCTCTCTCTGTCTCATTCTCTCTCTCTTCTCTCTCTCTCTCTCTCTCTCTCTCTCTCTCTCTCTCTCTCTCTCTCTCTCTCTCTCCTCTCTCTCTCTCTCTCCTCTCTCTCTCTCCTCTCTCTCTCTCTCTCTTCTGTCTCATTCTTCCCCTCTCCCTCTCTCTCTCTTGAGTAATTGTTTAGGGAAATCTACTTTTAGAACGCATCTTAAAGCGCATGGACAAGTTGAGTCACACATACGCACTGCCGATTTTATTATGTCTCACTCTGCAGACATAATGCACGGCAATATACCTCCATGTGTATTGTGAGTCAAAACAATCAGTTACCATTTGTAATAACTACATTACCTCCACTCTGTCTGCAGCAGATCTCTCCACTCGTGGAACGACATATCCATATCAATAGTCTATGAATCCTCAAAAACCACTCAAATTCAGTTAAAAACAGCATGTACTACTGGAGTAATCAGTTACTTACACCCGTCCCTAGTTATTATAAGAATTAAGACATTTACTTGCTACATTTGTAAAATGATCCATTTAAACATTTTTATGTTTATGCCCTTGGCCCCCTTGGTCTACATGTTCTGTGTGCAGAACAGAATGTCAGGACACTGGGACTCCTAAAGACACAGTCCGTGATAGCAGTATGGCACCCTCTGTTGGTATACTGCCGTAGCACTGTATATGGTGCACTGCTGTTGTTCACATAGAAATTCATTCGAGTAAAGATGCACTTAGCAGATTTTTTAACCGTATCCTATCATTCTGTTGTGAGGAGGACGTGTGATAATTAAGCAACATCACAGCAGAGGGAGTGTCGTTATACTGAATATCAGCGAGGCTGTGACTACCTGCACAGGCAAGATAACCACAGCCGTGCTGATATCCAGTATAACGACACTCCCTCTCCTGTGATATTGCTTTCATACAACAGTTCTACAATCGCCATATATTAGTTAACAGTAATAAGCGACAACAACAGATCATTTATTTTTAGCTCCGCCAAGAAATAGTTCCACAACTGTGCTCTTGAACTTTGCCACCGTTGCCAGGCAACCTGAACACAAACATTTTCCGGGCATAGTTACTACTTTGTACAGGTCTACACACGTTACCACTGGACCGTTTGTTTTAAATATATATATTAATAGCTGAGCTTCTGTCATCTTCTACAAGTTATCGAAGACGGTTCACATTGTCAGTCGACTTGATACAGTTTAATTGTTGGTTGCTGTACTGTAACTAGGGTATTAATTAACAATTTTTTTTTTCTTTTTCTTTTTTAAGAATCGAAATTAAGAATCGAAATGCAAATATGTTACTTCTCGGTGCCCAACCCTACTTTCAACACGAGCTGGACCTACTGTGGGGGAGGGCCGGTGTGCACATATTTAACTCAATTAATGGTTATTAATTAACACCTGTGCGGCGGAGTGATACATAATATACATGATGATGATGACACACAATGATACATAATAGTTAAAAGTCCCCAGTGCTGGCGGCTGGGTGGCGTAGCGGAGATTGCGCTCGTCACCAATGCAAGAGGACTCCGGTATCGAATCCCAGTCTCTCAGCATTGCCTCCGGCTTGGGCCGGCCGTCGTACTGGCTCATTTGGCAGAGTTAGCGGGTGGAAAGTCGATGGGTGGTAATCTGGACGTTGTGGACAGCGACTCCTACAGGTCGGTTGGGTGACGCCTGCACAGCAGAGACAGGAAGTATCGGGGCAGCGTGAGCCTCCCACACGTTACTCCTCGCCAATGAGAGTCCGCGCTGTCTGGTGAAAAGATGCGACAGGCTGCCTCCTCGTGTATCGGAGGGGACACGTGATGCAAGGCTTCTATCCCCACTACAACCGGCCAGTGGGAGGCATAGTCTAGCAACGTTCAAGACAGGGGAGGGGAGAATTGGCAATACGAAATTGGGATGGGAGAAAAATAGAAAAACAAGGAGAAAAAAGTGGATCGAAAAAAAGGTCCCTGTTATATTGAATATCAGCTATCACGGCTGATCAACCATGCTATCAAGCTGGCTATGTGTGTGTGTCCCCCCCCCTGCTGTCCTCCAGTAAAATTCCAGATGTTTTATTAACAGAAAAGATAATGTTACTTTGACTGAATTTCTCAACTCCTTGGAGATACAAGGTTTTCACACAGTGTGTGCGTGTGTGTGTGTCTGCCTATGTATAACGATAGATATCAGTGATTTTACGAGCCTTGTCTTTGGCCACGGTGCCTTAGGGTTGATGCGCATTATGAAATGATGGGAGACTATAGGCCTCAGAAGTAGAAGTCAGTGGAAAACTAGAATTTCTTTCCTCCATTGTTATGTTATCCGCTGTAAGTCTGTGTGGATCCTGCAGTACTAATTGGGAGTTAAAAGCCTGTCATCCCACAGATACAGTCTGCTACTGTAGGCTCCTCCAGCGGGGAATAAACCAAAGGGATTTTCAACATTATGGTTTCATTTTGTGTCGTACACACACACACACACACACACACACACACACACACACACACACACACACACACACAGACTAATTGGAGCTGGTCCGTCCCCAGAGAGGCTCCGCGCTAAAGAGACGGCCGCACAACGTACAATGTATACCATGTGTGTGTGTATACTGTGTGTGTGTGTATACCGTGTGTGTGTATACTGTGTGTGTGTGTGTGTGTATACTGTGTGTATATACCGTATGTGTGTGTATACAGTGTGTGTGTGTGTATGTGTGAGTGTGTGTGTGTATATACAGTGTGTGTGTGTGTGTGTGTGAGTGTGTGTATACAGTGTGCGTGTGTGTGTGTATATGTACAGTGTGTGTGTATATACTGTGTGTATATACCGTATGTGTGTGTGTGTATACAGTGTGTGTGTGTGTGTGTATATACAGTGTGTGTGTGTGTGTATATATACTGTGTGTGTGTGTAATAATAATAATAATGGATTCGATTTATATAGCGCTCTTCGTGACACCCCAGAGACCCCAGAGCGCTTACAGAGTCCATTATTCGTTCATACACAGTCATACCGGTGGTGGTAAGCTACAATTGCAGCCAGAGCTGCCCTGAGGCAGACTCACGGAAGCGTGGCGAATAATCATCGCCTACGGCCCCTCCGACCACCACCAACATTCATTCACATGCATACACATTCATACAAGGCAAGTAGGTTAAGTGTCTTGCCCAAGGACACAACGGCGGTGGGATGGACATGGGCTTGAGCGGGATTCGAACCACCAACCCTTCGATCATTGGACGACCCGCTCTACCCCTGAGCCACGCCGCCCCACAAGTGTATATACTGTGTGTGTGTGTATACAGTGTGTGTGTGTGTGTGTGTGTGTGTGTGTGTGTGTGTATATATACTGTGTGTGTGTGTGTGTGTGTGTATACAGTGTGTGTGTGTGTGTGTATATATACAGTGTGTGTGTGTATATACAGTGTGTGTGTGTGTGTGTGTGTGTGTGTGTGTGTGTGTGTGTGTGTGTGTGTGTGTGTGTGTGTGTGTGTGTGTGTGTATACAGTGTGTGTGTGTGTGTGTTGGATCTCTGACGGCACACATAACATCTGGAGAGAGAGAGATAAAACCTGTGAAGGTCACGTCCTCTCTTTTTCGTACGCAAGACCGTGCTTGGTTTTTGTTGTCGCCCACAATGACACAGCAGTTATGAGAGAGAAAAACACTGAAGGCTAACTGAATGTACAAGAAAACACCTTTCTCCTCCTTGTTGAATATATGTGAGAGAGAGAGAACGTGGAGGAGTTCTTATTGTGATGAAGAGCACAGTTATCCTCAGGAGAGCTGTGCCCCTTGTGGTGTACAGTATGTGTGGTGACGGGGGTAGAGCTGTCGCCTGGTAATCTGAAGGTTCGTGTTTGTTTGTTTGTTTGTGGGTGTAGGTCTGTCGTGTGTTTGTTTGTGAGTGTAGGGCTGTCGTGTGTGCCTATTCATGAATTTACAGTAGGCCTATGCTAAGTTTGTGCAGTTTGGGACCCTCTCGAAAACGAGATACTGTATCTCGATGTGGTTTTCCCAATAAAATAATTTCAATATCTGTATTTAGATTAGATTAGAATAAAATGTATTGTCATTATACAGCACAAGTGTACAGTACAACGAAAATACGTTTGGCATCCAATCAGAGTGCAAATGTAACAGTAAAGTGCAATAGTAATATACAATGTACAGGTGATTAAACTGGGTATAAAATATATTAACGAGTACTATTGAGTGTAGTGCTAATCAGATGTATGTACAGACTTGTAGTATTAATATGTACAGTGATACAGGTATAAAGACACTATGGTAGTCATACTGGCCAGCAGCGTAACTAGTAAGAGTAGGTAAGGGATATGTACATATATATATATACGGTATATACAGCATTATTGTACATGCTATCATACAGAGTTATATGGGGTATATGCAGGTGTATAAGTAGGTAAATAGAAGGATTATATGCAGGTATATTCAGACAGATATTGATATATATTATATATATATATATATTGTGACAGACTCAGGGGTGTTTTGAGCTATCACCAGATTGGAATGAACAAAATACACACGGCACAAGGTAGAAGCAAGTTTAACAGCAGTTTTATTGTTGTTTAGGGGGGGAAGGAGAGATTTTCTATGCCTCTTGATTGGGCTTTGACTGCGCTCACCTGTCCCGTGCGCGTCTGACACAGGTGCGCTCCATTGGGCTTGACGTGCTCTGCTTTGCCGGGAGTCTCCTCGGATCTCCTAATATGGGCATATGTCCCAGTACCTTGGCCGATACTATGTTTGTTTCTGACTCTGAAGTGTGTGTGTGTGTGTGTGTGTGAGAGAGCGAGAGAGAGAGAGAGAGAGAGAGAGAGAGAGAGAGAGAGAGAGAGAGAGAGAGAGAGAGAGAGAGAGAGAGAGAGAGAGAGGTGAGAGAGATGAGGAAAGGGCAAGAGAGAAAGAGAGCTGGGAGTGCGTGAGAGAGAGAGAGAGAGAGAGAGGGGGGCGGGGGGTGAGTCCTCAGCCCTTGTGTGGGTGAATGTAACAAGTTCCTAACTTTTTCTTTCTCCTATTATTTCATGCACACTTTATTCATTGTTTTAAATGATATTTTCTTTTAAGTTATTTTGTGCTGTTTGTTTTGAATTTGATGCAAATTTCCAATGCATGAGGGTCATCCTTTTGTGTTAAATGGCTGCTTAAACAAAGAAATGGGGATGAATAGTAAAGTAAAGTTCAACACACTACTGTGTTAGTAATCATTACTATGTAATGTTACAGTTAGTAAATTGGTATGCCCATCTGTTATTTTTTTGTTGGGCTTTTATTTAATTTGTTCATGATTTCAGCATTTTGTTTTACAATGCAGTTTGCACATCTTAGTTACTTGAAGATTCTGGACAGTATTTCTCATTGTGTCTCATTGGCAATAAATAAACATGAATATTTTTGCATAAAGCAAGAATTTGTCTACTCTCATGTTGATAAGAGTATTAAAACTTGAAAAATATCAGTTTAAGGTAGATTTAGAACAGATAAAAAAGATGCGATTAATTTGTGATTAATCACGATTAACTATGGACAATCATGCGATTAATCAGATAAAATATATATGCGGTAACTATAAATGTATAAATATATACGGTATATCCAGCAGAGTGTGTATGTGGTGTCTATGTGTGCAGGTTGCTGAAGGGGACAGCGTATCACTGGGACCTGGTGCTCTCTGGGCTCATCAACATCCTGATGTCGGTGTTTGGGTTGCCTTGGATGCACGCCGCCTTCCCCCACTCCACCCTGCATGTGCGCCAGCTGGCGTTTGTGGAGCAGCGCGTGGAGGGGGGGCACCTCTACGAGACGTGAGTCACCCTCGGGACCGGTCCATATGGATACTGTAGTCAAATAATAAAAAAAAAAAAATCTTTTTTTTTTGTGCACACTAGTTTAATGTTTCAAGTTTTGTTTTATTTTGTCACATATAAGGTACATGTACATTACAGTGACATGCTTGGTTCTGTATGAGCCCCCTGAGATTGTGCTTCATACAGTAAAAGGTGATGTAAATAAACAATAAACAAAACAAAACAATACAGTAAAAGAAAAGTTAAAAGAATAAAGACCAAACACTATACACAATATACAATATACAAACTAAAGTACAAAATACAAACAATGCAAAAATGCTAATTGAGATTTACCACATAAATACTGTAGTGATTCACCCTATTTCTATTGTGGAATATTATATAAATGTATGTTGAATCACTCTAGTATTCCTGTGGTTCTACCATAGAAGTAGCCTACTACATATATGGTTAATTCTATAGTGATTCAGTATAGTATTTCTACAGCCATTTGTCCATTTGGGGGGGAAAAACAACACTTTGTTTTCAAATGCAAAATACAATTACCGTAGAAATCGTTAATGCGGTGAATTCCTCAAACTACAATCATACAATCAAAATATCACTGCATCCCCAGCCGTTACCACCGTGCCTTGTCTGTTTTTCCGCTTTCTAATCAACGGCTCGATTAGCGCCCCGTCTGCATAGATGCCACGTTGTCATTCTGTGTCTCGGGGCGACTGTGTAGAACCTGATTGCATGATTACCGTTTCGCTGAAAGGGTTCAGTCTTTTATCAACAGATACTCTGCACGGTGTCTGGTTCATGACACCGAGAGGACAAAGAGATACACACATACGCACCAAGAACATACCTGCAAGGACTAATTAAATGCACGTGCCTACATGTGTGCTGGATATGTTGTGTGTGTGTGTGTGTGTATATCTCTTGTTTATGTGTTGCGTGTCTTTTCATATGACGTGCACATGCTTATATATATCCATGCTTTGTCAACGTCATGTGTGTGTCTCTGTATGTCTCTGTGTATGTGTCTCTGTGTGTGTCTCTATGTATGTCTCTTTGTGTGTGTATGTCTCTGTGTGTGTATGTATGTCTCTGTGTGTGTATGTATGTCTCTGTGTGTGTATGTATGTCTCTGTGTGTATGTATGTATGTCTCTGTGTGTATGTATGTCTCTGTGTGTGTGTATGTATGTCTGTGTGTGTGTATGTATGTCTCTGTGTGTGTGTGTGTGTATGTATGTATGTATGTCTCTGTGTGTATGTATGTATGTCTCTGTGTGTATGTATGTCTCTGTGTGTGTGTATGTATGTATGTATGTCTCTGCGTGTGTATGTATGACTCTGTGTGTGTGTGTATGTATGTATGTATGTCTGTGTGTGTGTATGTATGTCTCTGTGTGTGTGTGTGTGTGTGTGTGTGTGTGTGTGTGTGTGTGTATGTCTCTGTGTGTGTATGTATGACTCTGTTTGTGTGTGTGTGTGTATGTATGTATGTATGTATGTATGTATGTATGTATGTATGTATGTATGTATGTATGTATGTATGTATGTATGTATGTATGTATGTATGTATGTATTTGTGTGTATGTGGGTGTCTTTGTGTGTGTGTGTATGTTTGTCTTTGTGTGTGTGTGTGTGTGTGTGTGTGTGTGTGTGTGTGTGTGTGTGTGTGTGTGTGTGTGTGTGTGTGTGTGTGTGTGTGTGTGTGTGTCTCAGCATCGTGCAGGTGAAGGAGACGAGGCTGACGTCCCTGACGGCCAACATCTTGATCGGGGTGTCGGTGCTGCTGCTGCCCCCCCTGCAGTGGATCCCCAAGCCGGTGCTGTACGGCCTGTTCCTCTACATCGCCCTCACCTCCATCGACGGCAACCAGATGTGTGACCGCATGGCTCTCCTCCTCAAGGAGCAGGTGAGACCTCCTGCCTCCTCTTCTGCGGACTCTACGCCTCCGTGTGTGTGTGTGTGTGTGTGTGTGTGTGTGTGTGTGTGTGTGTGTGTGTGTGTGTGTGTGTGTGTGTGTGTGTGTGTGTGTGTGTGTGTGTGTGTGTGTGTGTGTGTGTGTGTGTGTGTGTGTGTGTGTGTGTGTGTGTGTGTGTGTGTGTGTGTGTGTGTGTGTGTGTAGCCCCTTTTACCCCAGTTGACTTAGAGGGCAGGGCCCTAGGTTCGTAACACCTAGCTCTTACTAATCTAATAATACAAATATACGAATATCTGTTTGGGATATAACATCAATACCTTTGAAATAGAAATGATCAAGCCAGACACTTAACTTTAAATATAAAAATAATCTGTATTGAACATAGTGTTATATATTACATACACCGTGTGTATATATATACACATTACCGAATAAAGAAAATGTTAGTTAGTTAATAAATAGAGTATTGTCTCTCAAAGGCACCGTGTGCTCAATATCAAAAAAGGAAAACAAAATAACAGAGCTGTTACTCTGTACTCAGGTTCAAACTCAAAGGCACCATGTGCTCAATATCAAAAAAGGAAATATAAATGAAAACCTATATCCAAAATGGCATTAATGATACAGCTAATTACAAATGAAATATCCTGTACAATAATACAATATACTAATATACCTAAGCCGGCATCTAATAAACAAAAACAAACAAACAAAAACCCCCGTTGCAGGCCTGATTGATGGGAAACTCACAATCCCATTTAATCTTCAGCTCTAACGAGCCAAAGTACTCACGGTCCGGAGTCAGTGTTCAGGTGGGGGGAAAGGAGAAAGTGGAGATTGAGTACGATGCAATGTGAAGTCCTGGTGGGCCTCCCACGCTGCCAGAGGAAGTCTGTACAGGCCTTGGTAGCACAGACTGCTATCTGGTTCCCGAAATCTGTACAGGCCCTGGTAGCACAGACCGCTTATCCTGTTCTCGAAGTCTGTACAGGCCCTGGTAGCACAGACCGCTTATCCTGTTCTCGAATGTAGTGGGTTTCCGGGTTAGCTATCCGGGGCCTGCTACTGTTTACCTAGCTTAGCCAGCTAGCCTCAACACCCAGTCCAATGTGGAGCAATTGATTAGGCATGCCTATCTAACATGCACAATTCCCCGACATCACATATAATGTTCAGCGTGTGTTCTAGGCCAGAACACTTGATAACACTATACTGGATACAACTTAGCAATGGTGTGTCAAACATTTGCACACTCTTCCACCTGCTTCTCTCACCCTCTCACTTTCTGGTCTCGAGAGCTCAATCACCACACCTGGTTAAACCCAGTCCCATCAACCCTGACCTTTTTCCTGATTGGCCAAGCCACAGTTCCCAGTTCACATAGACAGGAGTTCTACATATTACCCATACATGAAATAATGGTATATGTAGAACATATTACCCAGAGGTAAATAAGATATACAAAATACAAAATAATAACATATATTATATTAACAGGATAACCACTAGGTTAATATTACCAGGGTTAGTTAATATTACCAGGGTTACACCCTCCCCCTTCCAAAGGTCTGTATGTCCCCATAAGACACGACATTTAACAGACTAAGGAGTTGACCCATTCGCTTCTTAACGTTGTTTGATCTTTATAACCATACCTCTGTGCACTATGGTCAACGGTTTGTCTCTGGATTTACCTGGCTCATCATAGGTGAGTCTAATTATTGGCTTTACTGCTCGTTTAGGCCTGGTTTGTGTCTCAGGCACAACTTCTTCTTCAGAGCTGCTAGCGTGCCCTCCTTGTATGTCCGACCCCGACTCAGGAGACTCTGACTCAGGAGACTCTGACTCAGTAGACTCTGACTCAGGAGATGGCTCCTCTCCGCTCTGTTCATCCTCGTATGTGTCAGGAGCTCTGACTGGTTCTCCATCAGGGATGACGACAGCTGGCTCTTGCACAGTCCTTTTCTTCAGGATCCCTTCCAGGTAGGTACTGTAGGGTCTGCGCTCCCTTACATACTCTACTTCAGAGGATGAGTCAGACGTCCGCTCACTCTCTTCTGTTGTAGGAGGAGACGGTATACGTTGTTGCTTCTTGATAGTTCCTGCCCTAGTTCTTGGTTTCACAGGTGTGTTGTGGTCACTCTCCGTTCTTGGCATCCGTACCAGTTGTCCAATGGGTAGGAGATGATCTCTGTGTAGGGTCCTTGTGCGTCCTATTCCATCTTCAGGACTCACTCTGTAAACAGGTAAGTTGGGCATTTTGCTCACCACCACGTGAGGAACAGCACTCCATCGGCTTTGGAGTTTGTGTTTTCCTCTCAACCCCAGGTTTCTTAACAACACTCTGTCACCAGGTTCCAAGGTTTGGCAGGTCACTCTCTTGTCATAGGACTTCTTGATTCGCTGGTGTACTTTGTCAGCTGCGGCAGAAGCTAGTTCAAAGGCTCTTTGCAGGTCGTCTTTCAGCTTAGCCACATACTTGATGTGGTGACCTCTTTCCTTGCCATCCGGTGACGTACCAAAACACACATCCACAGGAAGTCTTGCTTCTCTTCCGAACATCAAGAAGTACGGAGAGTATCCGGTGGAGTCGCACTTGGTGCTATTGTATGCATGCACTAAGTAAGGTACTTGCTGACTCCACTGCCGCCTCTTTTCTTGACTCAGCGTGCCCAGCATTGACAATAGCGTGCGGTTAAAGCGTTCGGGCTGTGGGTCTCCTTGTGGGTGATACGGAGTGGTTCTGGATTTCCGTACTCCCATCATTTGCAGCATCTCCCGGATCAGTCGACTTTCGAAGTCACGGCCTTGGTCCGAATGGATTCTTGCTGGCAGCCCATAATGTACAAAGTATTTCTCCACCAGTACTTTTGCGACAACATGTGCTTTCTGGCTTCTGGTGGGGAAAGCCTGAGCATAGCGAGTAAAATGGTCTGTGACCACCAACACATTGCTTATGCCTTTACTGTCGGGTTCCATTGAGAGAAAATCAATACACACAAGATCCATTGGACCTTTGCTCAAGATCTGGTGTAGTGGAGCTGCTCGCTGAGGAAGGGACTTACGAGTGATGCACTCTCCACAGTTCTTAATGTACTGTTCCACTTCTACAGACATCTTCGGCCAGAAGAATCTGCTCCTCAGTTGGTCGACAGTTCTCTCAATGCCAAGGTGTCCTAAATCGTTGTGCATGGCCTTCAACACTATTTCTCTGAACTCTTTTGGGAGTACAAGTTGAGTGACAACATCTCCAGAAGGTCGCTTGCTCAACCGATACAACATACCTTCTTTCATGGTCAACTTTCCCATCTCTCGTTTGAGCTTAGAGAGTTCTGGACTTGCATCCTCATCTTCAAGCCATTTCCCCTGCTTCACGGCCTTGATAGCAGGTCCTATATCGACATCCTTTTCCTGAGCTCTCTTAAGCTCTTGCTTTGACATCTGTCTCAACGACTCGGATTCCAAGTGGGTTGGAAACGCATAGATGTCTGGGATGCACTGAGGGGAAGCTCCCAACTGGTCGACACACCTCAGTAGGCAGCCGTGAGTCTCAGGGATAGAGATTCGCTGGCCGATGGCCTTTACTCCAGTCTGTGATAGAGTCACCCATTCATTACGGGTTTCTTCCTCAGGCATGATCCGGGACAGTAGGTCTGCATCTATATGGTGTCGGCCCGGGCGGTACTGTACATCAAATTCATAGGTGGACAGGGCAGCCAGCCATCGATGCCCTACTGCACTGAGCTTTGCTGTGGTGAGCACGTAGGTAAGGGGATTGTTATCCGTACGTACTGTGAATCTGGCTCCGTAGAGATAATCATGCAATTTGTCTACTACAGACCACTTTAGCGCCAAGAACTCCAACTGGTGGATTGGATAGTTCTGCTCAGATGCACTCAGTTTTCTGCTTGCGAAAGCCACTGGTCGCAGGCCCTCTGTGTACTCTTGGTAGAGCACTGCTCCAAGTCCCTTCAAGCTAGCGTCAACATGTAGGATGTAAGGCTTTTGGGGGTTTGCAAATGCCAACACAGGTGCATGCGTCAGACATTGTATGATCTGGTGAAACGCATCTGTGCAAGGCTGATCCCATCGTTCTCCAAAAGGCTCTGACTCTTTGATGTACGCCTTACTCCGTGGGCGTTCTTTCTGCTCTTCTGCGTGGGTGCATAACCCTTTGTCAGCTCCGTCAGTGGTCGCACAATGGCAGCGTAATTGGCTATGAAACGCCGATAGTAGCCACAGAACCCTAAGAAGGATTGCAAGGTCTTCAGGTTCGTCGGGCGAGTCCAGTTGGTAACCACTTCTATCTTTTCCGGGTCAGGTTCGACACCCTCGGCGGACACAATGTGACCCAGGTATTTCACTCTCGGCAGGCAGATTTGACACTTGTCTATGGAGAGTTTCAGTCCGACTTCTCCGAGGCGATCCAGGACCTTGAGCAGCCTTTCTTCGTGCTCCTCTAGAGACCTCCCGAAGACAATCAGGTCGTCAAGGTACACCAACACCTGGAGTAAGTTCATGTCACCTACTGCTCTCTCCATTAACCGCTGAAAGGTTGCTGGGGCTCCACGTATGCCCTGTGGCATCCTCTCAAACTCGTAGAACCCTAATGGGCAGATGAACGCCGTCTTCTCTCTGTCTTCCTCCGACATGGCGATCTGGTAATAGCCGCTTCGCAAATCGAGGACGGAGAACCATTGACTTCCTGTCAGGGCATTCAGCGCATCATCAATGCAAGGGGTTGTGTATTGGTCTGGGATGGTACGACTGTTGAGCAACCTGTAATCGATGCACATCCTGACTGTTCCATTTTTCTTCCTCACAACCACGATTGGTGAGTCATAGGGGCTCCGAGACTCTCTTATGATCCCGGCTTGCAGGAGCTCTTGTAGGTGCTTTCGCACGTCCTCAATGTCTGCAGGTGCCAGTCGTCGTGAACGCTCACGGAATGGGCGAGGATCAGAGAGACGGATCTGGTGTTCTACCCCTTTAGCTAGTCCGACATCCCACTCTTCCATGGAGAAGACATGAGATCTTTGCGACAGTTTTTGGCGAAGACGGGATTTCCACTCTTCTGAGATAGGCGAGTCTCCGAAGTTGATTCTGCTCTCATCAAACTCTGATGAGGTTGCCTCTTTGGGCGGGATGACAGTGACTGAATCCACCAGGTGCAGATACCCAATCACCGTTCCCACTGCTATGCTTGTTTCTCTCAGAGAGTCATTTTTTAGTAGGACTCTGAAACTGTTGCTGTCCATGGCCTGGCTACACACTACCATGGGCTGCAGTGACACACCAGCAGGGAGAGGGGCTATTGGTGAGGCGTCTAGCATTAGGATCTCCTGGCCTACTGCCTGTGTTAGCTCAACTTTGCACACAGCCTGCACATCACCACCAGGGGGTAGAGTCAACGGACCTGGTCCTTTCCACCGCACTGAGCCTACTCTATCTTCTCCCTCCACCATCTCATCTGAGCGCTTCAAAGTAGCCTGGTCTCCTACAGCACAAGCTTGGACGCCTAAGGTCGAAGTCACATCAATCCCACCGTCTCTGCACTGCTTCACCAATTGTCTTACATGACTAGCATTGGTCCCTACAATGACAGATGTCTGGTCTGCAGTCTTAGGGCTCGGGCAGATGAGTGCAAGGACTGTCATAGTCTGACTGGTACCTACCACCTCTGCTGGATACTCTACATCTACGACTACATAGCCAAGGTAGGGGTAACTCATATTGGATTCACTTAGACCCCAGAGGGCTAGCCCAGAGACAGGCTGGATTGGGACATGAGATAAGTACTTCTGATACCAGGGTGCAAAAATTATAGTCACCTGGGAGCCGCTGTCTAACAGGGCGGTGCAAGGTTGTCCACTAACCTTCAACTGTACAAGGCTAGGTGGCCCTACCAAACCCTCAGGGATAGATGGACTCTGGCAGGTAACTGCACTCTTTTTCACGTCACAGTTCTTGTTACCATGGGTGACACTACCTGTCTGCTGCTGGTCTTTTGCTACTCTCAGGGCATGAATTAGTCTCTTGATAACCTTAGCCTGGTTCTCAGGGTTTTGACACTTCCCTGCAAAATGACCACCCTCGCCACACCGGTAGCAGAATTTCTCCTCTGCACCCTTTGGCGATCTTCGGGGATAGCTGGAGACAGGTCTTGACACGTCCAACGTCGAGACTGCAGCCGCAGTTTCTCTGGGAGTCACTCTTTGGTCGACTTTGTTTTGGAGTCGCTTCATCTGTTTCCTCAATGCCGCTAACTCGGAGTCAGGACGAAGCTCACTGGGTGTGGCTACATTGAGAGCCATATTCTCTGCAGTATCTTGCCTGCCTCGGTCTGGCCTAGTCGCCACTGCAGCAACTAAGGACTTTAGCTCCTTTACTTCAGCTTTCAGGCTCTGTATTTCAGCCTGTTTTCCGTCAATTTCTGTCATCACCGGAACACACTGCACAGCGGGGAAGAGTTTCTTCCTTGAGGCCTCATACTCTTCCTCTGAGCGTATATCCTTCAATAGCTGAAGAAAGGTGGGCGGTGCTGCTTTCCTCTCTCTTAGGCGGAGATTAACGAGCATTAGATCAGAGGCCACTGCACCTCGCAACAACTGCTCTATCCGTGCTCTGTCCACATTTGTTGGTAGAATACCACCTCGCTGGCTCACTTTGTCTAGTGACTGCTCCAGACGCCTCAGAAAGTCAGAGAGTTTCTCACCTGGCTGCTGCTGCATCATTCGGAATGAGATGTACAAGTCTTCTCCAGACTGCACAGTTCCAAACACATGTTCCAGGGCTTCCAGGCATTCTCCAGGACTAACATCAGGGTTGCTGGCTCGTGCAGATTTCACTATTTCTAGTGCAGAGCCTTTGAGATTTTCCATCAGCCTCCGCCTCTTCTCTTTATCAGAGCCATCACTTTCTTCTACCATGAGTCGTGCTTGCTCTAACCAGTGTTCAAACTGTTCTTCACCTGATGGAGTGGGCAAGGTCCCAGAAAACAGACGTAGGCGCCGATAGCTGTTATGCTCAGTGGGGGGTTTTACTTTGTCCATCAACTCACTAAGTGCGCGCAGGATGGATTCGGTTGGGCTAACGGGAGAGTCTGCTCTCTGAAACATGTTCTGGAGGTCTTCCTCCATCTTCCCCTCAGCAAACAGTAGTCCTGCTAACTTCTCGTAGAATTTAGCATCATCCACAGGGGCTGAGGGGGTCTCTCCTACTATGATTATAGGCCACGCCTCGCCACCATCCGTAGGCATAACTTCAGGGGGAACATTCTCACCCGTTACCTTTTCCCGACATTCACACAGGATCATAAACTTTTTTCGCTGTGTACTGAACGACCTGCCTCTGACACGCACTCGCCCCAGACATTTTACTGTCTCCAGGGTCTTTTCTATGTTGGTGACATCAACATCTTCTGAAATGAGGACCATAAGCGCATGAGCCACATTTAATCCCTCCCCACGGCACCAGTCTTTAAGCTCCATCACAAGCGCAGCTTGAGTGTCCATTTTATCCATTTATAGATTTTTCTTTCTTTTTGCTCTTAGCAACTTAAACAATATATATATTTTCTTTTTGCAAATTAAACAATATACATATTTTCCTTCTGCAAATTAAACAATATATATATTTTCTTTTTGAAAATTAAACAATAGATATATTTTCTTTCTGCAAATTAAACAATACATATATTTTCTTTTTGCAAATTAAACAATATATATATTTTCCTTTTGCAAATTAAACAATATATATATTTTCCTTTTGCAAATTAAACAATATATATATTTTCTTTCTGCAAATTAAACAATTCCTTTTATGGTGCTACTGGCTTGATTTCTAACCTATATATTGTTATAAACCCAAACAGATTCTCACTGGAACCTCCATTTATGTAGCCCCTTTTACCCCAGTTGACTTAGAGGGCAGGGCCCTAGGTTCTAATAATACAAATATACGAATATCTGTTTGGGATATAACATCAATACCTTTGAAATAGAAATGATCAAGCCAGACACTTAACTTTAAATATAAAAATAATCTGTATTGAACATAGTGTTATATATTACATACACCGTGTGTATATATATACACATTACCGAATAAAGAAAATGTTAGTTAGTTAATAAATAGAGTATTGTCTCTCAAAGGCACCGTGTGCTCAATATCAAAAAAGGAAAACAAAATAACAGAGCTGTTACTCTGTACTCAGGTTCAAACTCAAAGGCACCATGTGCTCAATATCAAAAAAGGAAATATAAATGAAAACCTATATCCAAAATGGCATTAATGATACAGCTAATTACAAATGAAATATCCTGTACAATAATACAATATACTAATATACCTAAGCCGGCATCTAATAAACAAAAACAAACAAACAAAAACCCCTGTTGCAGGCCTGATTGATGGGAAACTCACAATCCCATTTAATCTTCAGCTCTAACGAGCCAAAGTACTCACGGTCCGGAGTCAGTGTTCAGGTGGGGGGAAAGGAGAAAGTGGAGATTGAGTACGATGCAATGTGAAGTCCTGGTGGGCCTCCCACGCTGCCAGAGGAAGTCTGTACAGGCCTTGGTAGCACAGACTGCTATCTGGTTCCCGAAATCTGTACAGGCCCTGGTAGCACAGACCGCTTATCCTGTTCTCGAAGTCTGTACAGGCCCTGGTAGCACAGACCGCTTATCCTGTTCTCGAATGTAGTGGGTTTCCGGGTTAGCTATCCGGGGCCTGCTACTGTTTACCTAGCTTAGCCAGCTAGCCTCAACACCCAGTCCAATGTGGAGCAATTGATTAGGCATGCCTATCTAACATGCACAATTCCCCGACATCACATATAATGTTCAGCGTGTGTTCTAGGCCAGAACACTTGATAACACTATACTGGATACAACTTAGCAATGGTGTGTCAAACATTTGCACACTCTTCCACCTGCTTCTCTCACCCTCTCACTTTCTGGTCTCGAGAGCTCAATCACCACACCTGGTTAAACCCAGTCCCATCAACCCTGACCTTTTTCCTGATTGGCCAAGCCACAGTTCCCAGTTCACATAGACAGGAGTTCTACATATTACCCATACATGAAATAATGGTATATGTAGAACATATTACCCAGAGGTAAATAAGATATACAAAATACAAAATAATAACATATATTATATTAACAGGATAACCACTAGGTTAATATTACCAGGGTTAGTTAATATTACCAGGGTTACATGTGTGTGTGTGTGTGTGTGTGTGTGTGTGTGTGTGTGTGTGTGTGTGTGTGTGTGTGTGTGTGTGTGTGTGTGTGTGTGTGTGTGTGTGTGTGTGTGTGTGTGTATGTGTGTGTGTGTACACACACTTGAGAGGGAGCAGCCCCAGTTACCATATCCTGCTGACTTACTGTCCCCTATAGATACCCTGGGAAGTGAGCTGCGCACTCTGTAGCAAAGGAAAAAAGTAAAGTAAAGACTAATCAGGGCTCTTCCCCCCCCCCCCCCCCCCCGACTCTCCCTCCCTCTCTCACTGTCTCTGTAGAGGGATAATAATACACTGGGGAGTTGAATGAAATAATAATTCAGATCTTATTGGAACCCTTTCCTTTATCTCTCCATCTCTCTCAGCTCTCTACTATATGCTACGGACTCAATTATAGATAGACAGACAGACAGACAGACAGACAGACAGACAGACAGACAGACAGACAGACAGACAGACAGACAGACAGACAGACAGACAGACAGACGGACGGACGGACGGACAGGCAGGCAGGCAGACAGACAGACAGGCAGACAGACAGATCTAGATAGGTATAGATTGACAGGCAGGCAGGCAGACAGACAGACAGACAGACAGACAGACAGACAGACAGACAGACAGACAGACAGACAGACAGACAGACAGACAGACAGACAGACAGACAGACAGACAGACAGACAGACAGACATTCTTCATCCTCCTCCTCTCTAATCTCTCCTCTCCTGTCCACGTCCAGACGTCCTACCCGCCCACCCACTACATCCGCAAAGTGCCACAGAGGAAGATCCACTACTTCACCTTCCTGCAGATGATGCAGCTGCTGGTGCTGTGCGCGTTCGGCATGTACCCCATGCCTTACATGAAGATGGTGTTCCCCTTGCTGATGATCCTGCTGATCCCAATCAGGTGAACAGCTTCTCCTTGTTTCTCTCACGCAGGCTCGTCCTTATAGCTTCATCTATAGGGTAAGCAGTACGCACTGATGTACTGCTTCTGTCACTACAGATACTTATAGCTTCATCTATAGTTTCATCTATAGTAGGGGTGTAAAGGTACACGTATCCGTACCGAACCGTTTTAGTACTGGACCTTGGGTTCAGTACGGCTGTGTACCGAACGAATGCAATGGTATGGTAACCACTAATGACCGCCCTGTTTTTTTCACAATCTAATATAATTAATAATTATTATAATTCTTTTTTTTTTAACAAGTCGATTATTAATTTCAATATAGAATATTCGTTGACAGCCCTGCGAGTACAATTAGTCACTGCACACTACATCACCCCTGAGTGGAACATTGAAAGCAAAACGTTCCCCCACTGTACCGAAAATGCGTACCGAACCGTGACTTCAAGACCGAGGTACGTACCGAACCGTGGTTTTTGTGTACCGTTACACCCCTAATCTATAGGGTACGTACTGATATACTGCTTCTGTAGATACTTATAGTTGTATCTATAGGGTACGTATTGATATACTGCTTCTGTCACTACATATACTTATAGTTTAATCTATAGGGTACGTATTGATATACTGCTTCTGTCACTACATATACTTATAGTTTAATCTATAGGGTACGTATTGATATACTGCTTCTGCAGATACTTATAGTTGGGAAATATGTGCACGCGATTGATTTTTCCGTGCATGTGAAGAGCGCTCGTGAAGCTCAAATCATACCCACGACGATTTTCCATTTAACCATTTTTTCATTAGCCATACTCCTCTCGACATGTCTTTGCACAAACGCACACATCACAGAAGAAGTCTTGCATATTAAGTAACGTTATATAATGTTAGTTTTCGGACTGTAAAAAGGGAGAGGGACAAAAACCAGATTTTGCAAAGTAAGGGGCACATGTCCGCCCTGGCCCCGGTGGAGATTTCGCCCCCTGTCCCTATAGTGGACAGTTTGCCCCTGCCTTGGATCCATTTCTCTCCGGTTTGAGAAGCACAACCTTTGTGTCGCATTTCTGTTTTACAGCACATGAGAAAATATACAGCAGTGGCTAATACTGTATTAGTACAGTATAATTAATTTGTTCATCGTATCATTCCTTGCTGCCTCACCTTTATCAACTGTTGGTTGCATATCTTCCTGTTAACAAGGTGACTAGTGACCCTGGTTCGACATAAAATGTCTTCTTCTGCTCTCATAGGAACAACCTGCTCCCTCATATCATTGAGGCCAAATATTTGGACATAATGGACGCCCAGCACATGTAGCTGCGGGCAGAGGGGAAGAATAAAGAGAAGAAGAAGAAGAGCTCTCTGGTTAAAAGAGAAAAAAAATTTAATAACGTGTTTTCAATGCAAAACTGAAAGAAAAAAAAAGAAGAAAAAAAAAAAAAGGAGAAATACCGACTGTTTGATTTGTTTTCGTTAGAGAAGAACATTGGTTTAGGTGAAGCACTGGATGGAAGAGGTAGAGTGAGAAAAGAGAGAGGATATCCATCGGGACTATACTTTCTGAATGTGGACAGAACGCGTCTCTCACACCAGTCCCGCGGAGACGTGGACGCGCCAGGACCTTCAACCTCCGCTTTCCACCACCTCAGAATGTCCCGACGTGCCATATCCCGTTTCTGTACGGTTTACTTTTGGTTTCCATTTCTTGTTTTTGTGCCAATCAGGTGTTTTTTTGCGATGTAAGGAATACATTCCTTCTTAGTTTATTTTATTTTTCTATTCTGTATGAAGGACAGTCGTGTCTGTCCGTCGTTTACTGGTGTGTCGTTCCTGAGTCATTCCGACGTGTGTCAAATGTTTATCAAAAAAGGACAAAGGACTGTGTGTCGCGAGACACATCGATTCTTTCCTTTGTCCTCTACCTTCCTGCCAGGTTTAGAACCCTTTCAGGGTGGAATTGAAGTGCTCAGCCAAATAACAAATACATTCCACTGATATCCAACGTGTAATTGTTATTTAAGATGACAGCACAAACCAAAACACATAGTTTAATTTTAATCTAATAATAAATATATTATAGTATATTATGGCAATATACAAAAAACAAAATCACTATTTTAGGTAAAAATTGAAATAGATATTTATTTATCATAACGATGGTATATCTTTACAAAAGGGCATAAATGTGTGTGTTTATCCCTAACTGGAAATAAATAGATATTGATCTTTATATTTCCTTTCCTTTTTGTTTTATGTTTCACAGTAACTTGATTCATATTGTCTCCTAAGTCTCTTCCTTACATCTGGGTTTGGATCGTTGTTTACCTATCAAAGAAGACCATTTCAACACCGTGTCAATAAAGAAAAAATGAAGAAAAAAATGGAGACAAAAAACACGCTTCTGGCACATTGCTCTCAGTGAGGCTTGTTAGGTAGTTAGGTAAAGTGCTTTGTAATAAACAAACCAACAGATCTGATGGATCTCTTGCTGTGGAAAAGTGTCCAAAGCTCAGTTTAAGGTAAATCCGGTCTTGGTTTTTAATTTAGATGTTATGATTAGATTGATGCTTGCGAAACCTTGTCATGTAATCCAGATGCCTGGAAAGATTATCTTAATATACACAAAAAAAAGAAGAAACAAGTAAATAAAAAGAGATAACTGCTAAGTGCTGGTTGCTCCTCTGTTTGAATGGAGCTAGGAAATAGCATGATTCACCCGTTTTTGATACGATGTGATGCCATTATGTATAATGGTAATGTATCCTACAACACAAACGAAATACACAAAAGACAACAGTCACAAAGTAAGCTAAAACTATTCTCAATAACCCAAATGCAAAGATCACTATATTCAGCAATACTGTGTACAAATCCAAACGCGCTACAGTGACCGAGCAGTCCGGTGTGGGCCTACCTGTGTGGGTCGGTCGGTTTACTTTCAATAGAGGCCTTTCACAGAATGCTTATAGAGCGCCCATTTTTCCTCCATGTTGGAAGAGACAACGGTTGCTGTGTTGATATATGAACAAAAAGATGTATAAACCGGCGTGTTATCACTGGATCATGTAAACGAGTCACAGTGGAACGGTGATATCACACATATTTAATATTATACCTACTCTACTACCACTGCACAGAAATGAGGTGCTTTTGTTTCTCATGTGGTTACCAATGGTAACAGGCAGCCATGTTGGAAGAAAGAACTACACAAGCATTCCGTGCAAGGCCTCTCTATCTTCAATTCAGAACATTTTCTTTCAAAATGACAAATATTGGAAATCGTTTGGCACTAGGCGGCGGTCATATCAATATATATCAATAAACGAGAACGCTCTGTCTTTAGCGAAGGAGCGTCGATTATCTATTTACACTTTGAATCGATTGAGGTGAAAGTAAAGCGACCCCTGCATTACCGTGCTTGGTGTTGGTGGAACAACGGAAGGCCAGCTGGAACAGCGGCAGGTTGATGGTTCGGACCGCTCTCATGGTACAAATAACATTCCACGGCAATTTGATTATGAGCCTCCGACACATCGAGGAACAAGGTTCCGCTTTTTCCGTGAGACATTCGTGTCGCAGGGTATTCTTTTTTTTCTTTTTTTTTTATTACCATTGGTTTAATTTCCCAAATCGAATGGCAGCTCCCTCAAGTGGTTCCGTTTACTGTGTCTTAACGATGTCAGAAAGATGTCCCAATTCAAGATGTCTCAACGCGGAAGGATAGTATAGGAATGAGAAGCTGGGAGCATTTGCGTAATCCCTGGAATAAGCCTTAAAAGACAGCCCCAGTGAGAGATTGTGAGATATGAAATAATATGTACAGTTTGCAATGCAAAAGTTTTGAGTTTTTAATCAAATATCCATATAATCCATGGTGAGGTGTTACGTTTTCGAAAGGTTTTAAACCGAGTACAGAGATCGCCCATTCTACTTCTTACGTGACAGTATTGTTGTTGTTATATCGTCCTCTGTACTGTTCATGCAAAGATCTCAGCAAACACTTCTCTCTCCAAGAGCATTGGATTCAGAGTGAAAAAGTCATACTCTAGTAGTCTGTGAAAACCTTGACCCCCCCCCCCCTTCCCTTAATTGGATTTGTTGACAATTGCGTACCGTGGTGTTTTACTCTGATTTCATATAGCCTCCTTTTTCTAATGAATGTACAACGTGTGGATTTTTATATAGCATACTAATTTAGGTGGCAAACAGATCTGTAATTTTGTCAAAAAGATCAGCTATATTTGTAAAGCTGTAATATGTAAAAGAAATAAGAAGAAAATGTTTATCGAACAGAACGTGTTGGTTTACTATAGTATATATATATATACAGTATACACACTGTACACTGAAAAAGAGACTATCTGAAGCTGTTTGCCAAATAAAGCGTAATAGTGATGTACAGTATGTATTTGTTTGTGTGTTCATTTAGTAGTAGTTGCAGTGCTGTAGTACTCCTAGGCCTATTACTACTAATACTACTAGATCTTTTCATCAACGTCAGCTTGCGGGTAAAACTCTTGCTTCCGAAACCAAACCATGCGTACATCTTTTTGCTCCAGGGACATTCTGGTTTTGTTCAGGTGACCTCTGGAGCCTCTCCAAGAGATAGGTGCACGGTTTGGTTTCAAAAGCAGGATTTTGCCTATGAACATCATTATTGTTTACAAACAGTAAAATAGTATACTACTAACATAGTGTGAATCAATAATCTATAGTGCCTCTACATGGCCGGATATCTGACTAAATCTGTGTATTTTAAACCATATGCTGGGGCCTTTTTTCAATTAAAACCATTGCTTGCATGGGTACATACTCTGGTGAAAATGTGTGAAACTATGCAATTAATATACACTCATACAAGAATCCCAGAGCTCTTGGGGCACTTGGTGGTCTGGGGCCCTGGGGCAATCGTCTGTTATGCCCGGTTGGTAATCCAGGCCTGTCCTATGTATCGTACTGGGTCACTCACTAAGCACTGCCTTTAACAAAAAGATGCCCCCCCCCCCAAATGACTTGGTATAAGACATCGTTTTAAGATTAGGAGGAAGAGGCCTGTGACATCTCCATTAATCATAAAACCATGGTCCTCACCTACAACGCCCCAAAACCTCTCCCCCTACCAACCCTCTCAGTCCCAGGGTCTCTCCACCTCTGCCTGCCTCCTCTCCATGCCCAGGTTCAACACTCTCAGTCCCAGGGTCTCTCCACCTCTGCCTGCCTCCTCTCCATGCCCAGGTTCAACACTCTCAGTCCCAGGGTCTCTCCACCTCTGCCTGCCTCCTCTCCATGCCCAGGTTCAACACTCTCAGTCCCAGGGTCTCTCCACCTCTGCCTGCCTCCTCTCCATGCCCAGGTTCAACCCTCTCAGTCCCAGGGTCTCTCCACCTCTGCCTGCCTCCTCTCCTCTCCACGCCCAGGTTCAACCTATCTTACCTTGCCATGCAGCTGGATTCAGGAGCTCATTAGATTCTGTGGAACAAACCATCTGGCAGATCAGGTTATATACTGTATAATCTCCCGTTTACCCAAAAGTTTTTTTTTATTACGTTGTATTGTGACACGAATTAAATTGGGCTTTGTATGGGGGATATGTGTTGCCAGATTAGGTTGAGAAACCATTTTATCCGCTTGACAAAGTGCAGTGTGAAAGCGAACTGAACCAAATGAAAAAAACAGCAACTTCACCCCTGAATCACACCAAATCTAAATGGTAAATGGTGCATTTATATAACAGCTTTTTATCCAAAGCGCTTTACAATTTTGTTCCTCACATTCACCCATTCACTCAAACATTCACACACCGACGGCAGCCTGCATGCAAGGTGCCAACCTGCTCATCGGGAGCAATTAGGGGTTAAGTGTCTTCTTGCTCAAGGACACTTCTACACGCTGCCCGGGAGGAGAGGGAATCAAACCGGGAACCTTGTGATTATCAGACGACCGCTCTAACTCCTGAGCCACTGTCGCCCCCATCTACTGAATTATACTGTAGGTGTGAAAGCGACCTCAGTCTCGCATAGCCATACAGGTCTGGCTGAACCTATTATCTAGAAAGGTGCTATATAAATCACTTTTATAATCATTATTATTAGTACTACCATAGTTGTACTAGTAGTATAATAGCAGACTTGATCCTACACAATGGGCAATTGCATTATCACTGAAATGCAACACAGTACAAATATTAAACAGTAGGCCTATATTGAGATAGGACTCTATAGAACTCAGTCACAAAATAGGCCTGCATTGGTGCTAGTTTATGACTAATATAAGCTGTAGTCAACTAGACTGCAATGAAAAATCACTGTGTATAATACACATTATCTTAATTACCAATCATCTGCCAATTTTTTATATAAAAAATTAAGAAATAAAAGAGTCCGTTCTTTTCAATAGATGAGGAATTGGTACAAATGGAATCACAATATTTTCGAACAGCTCAGGGACTGTGAACAATCAGACAGGCAACATTGGGTCATTTTGGTCTTGCCACGAAATAGGCATGCCTAAAAACTGATTAACGCTCAATGGTGGCCAGTGTTGAAAAGTAATTGCTTGACTTAACAAAACAAACTTTTCAAACAATGTAAGCGTTCTGCCTACAGTTTTTATACAGGTAAAATACAAGGACACTGTCTGAGTTTTCCCCCAAAAGTAGGCGCGGCAGTGGGGGGGGGGGAATGCTAAGACGCGTCCCGGATGTGCCGGTTTGATATCCTTGTGTCAACTCAAGCTGCTTCCCGTCCTGCGCACAACTTCGCAGATCTCCAAGCCATCCTCCGAAGTCCCCTTCTGACACAAGTCTCGAAGACACTCTGACGTCACGACACCGCCGCCATCTTGGTATTGGGGAAAAACAAACGGATTTCTACTGATCAAATATATGCGTTGAGCTCCGTTTTTATTACATATTTTATCACATTCTTGTTCATTTCATAACCTTTTCATATAATTTGTTTTGAAAATATTGAGGCCAACATGGCATTTCACTATTTCGAAAGCCTTTCTGGTGATTCTAACTAAGTGCATGTTTCCCCAAGCAAGCCATAGACATGCACGTAGACAGAAAGTTAAAAAGACAGGACGTTGACTTCGAGAAATTCACCAACAACCCCACTAACATACAGATTAAAGCTTGACCGTTAACTGAACTGAACTAGCAACTTGTTGTTGTCCTGCAGAGAGAGAGGGAGGGACAGCGGCGTGGTCTGGGCAGCAGGGTCAGAGGTCAGATGGGCTGCAGGGGCAGGAGTCTTCAGGGGCTGGTCGCTTGTTGCAGAAACAACCTCGCAGCTGGATCCTTCTCACCGGGAAGAAGGCAGACCAGGGTCTCGAACACAAGAACACAGAACCACGTGTTGAGACTGTTGAGTACGAGTCGTGGTCCTGTTGTTACCATCATGGCAGAAGAGGCGAAGAAACTAGCAGCGTATGCAGCGGTGGACAACCACGTCCAGGTGAGAATCCATGACACACATTATTATATGCAATGTTTTGACGTGTATCTTATTAACTCACAGCTAACGTTTTGGCTGCAGATATGTTATTTTGGGTGACAGAGAGAGGAGGCACACAACATGCATGCTGCAAGCTAGCTAACGTTAGCTCTAGCGCCCAGAAAGCCATGTATTATGAACATGTAACTTAATCTAAACAATAATAACGTACACCACGTTATTAATGTTGCCTAGCTTGGTTCAGATCGTCCCCAAAAGAAGTCGCATGGATGCACTGATCGTAGGTCGCATCATGGGGTAACTGTGTGTTTACACCTCTACGAGTTAATAATAATAATACAAGCAGCTACGAGCTAGTTTGCTACTGGTGTTACCTCACATGGATTATTCATGAGTTAAACCTGGAAACTGAAATTAGAAACGGAATTTGCCAAAGAGGCTTGTTGATTTACTCTCAGTAAACCAGTGCTAGTTTTAAAGCAACGATTGAGGTGAGGGATGTCTGCTTAGTCCATAAGTTGTAATGTACAGTTTCAATCCAATGTAGTTTCTTCGTCAAATGTATACTTTTTTTAGACTCTTTTTGTATCACAAACAGTACTGTATTTGTAAATCTGGTATGTCATAAATGTATAGATGTAGCAGTACTGTCTATCTGTATGTTATGATGGATTGAAAATAAGGGACCCTGGTGTAAACAAGACGAAAGTCTTTCTCTGGTCTGCATCCCCTTAACAATTGTGTGTATTGAGGCGACTGTATGAATGAATGAATGAATGAAAACTTTATTTAACAGATTGCAGAATGGGTACAATACAGTACGGCTCAATACATACAATTGTTAAGGGGATGCAGACCTGAGAAAGACGTTTGTCTTGTTTCCATCAGGGTCACCCATTTTCAATTCATATAGACATTTATGACATACACAACATACATGACATTTATGGCATAGGGACATATAGGTATTTAGTACTGATACATTTACTGTATTGTATTGTACCCATTCTGCAATCTGTTAATACAATTTTCAATCAATCAGTAACGTTCTAACCAGAAACCCAGCTTTAACTTGATTCAGTTTAAAAAGTACACTCATCTTGGGACCCAGGTTCGTGAAAACACTTTAGATGTGGGGGGATCAGAGGACCACACTTAACCCCCTTAAAGGTCATGAGTCATGATGATGATGACCCATGGTTTGTGGAAGGCAGTCGTTACGGTGATGTGGAATGCAGTGTGTTGTAGCCACAGTATTGATTATTCCTCTCCTTTTAGAACAACCAGGTAGTTGGAGTGGGCAGTGGCTCCACCATCGTCTATGCTGTGGACAGATTAGGTGAGTGTGTGAAGCTGTTTTTATGGCTGCAATCGGGAGTCTTCTTGCATTGATATGGTTAGCGCTGCTTGATTATGGCAAACATCATATGTGTTTTCTGAACTTTAACACTGTTTCTTTGTGGTCGTGTAACACATCTTTTATCAAAGTTTTTTTTTTATCTTGTTCCAAGTCAAGACTCCTCAAGTGTTTACGGACGACTGAATTAGTTTTACCTTTCTTCTCGACCAAATGCTGCCTTTCTGTTATCTTCTACAAGTGGCCAGCCAAAATCATAATTTAAATTGATTTATCACCCAGCCCTAGATATGGTGAACTAACGTTGACTTACCATTGGCTGTCCTCAACTAAAAAAAAACATGAATGGGTCGATTAATTGTCATAGGACTTTGATGACTAATAAATTACTTTATTCAATCGACAAATCATAAACGTTTTCCACTTGCACGCAGAAGGACTATCTTTCAGAAAACAAGTTTAAGCATAAAGAATGACTTATCGACTAACAAATGTCTTGGTCAACTAAGAACAAACCGACGGACTAATCGACTAAGAGGGCTTAGCTCTAAACGGCACAAAAACACCAACTTTATCTCGCAGTCCCAAAACATTTGGCTTTTGACTGAGTATGTCTAATTGGGATCATCATCAAAATGAATAAGAGTCCGCAAACTATTAAACTTGCTCCCACTGTGTGTGTGTTTATCGAGAGATCAGCGTTTTGATCACATAGGGATCTTCATTAGGATCACATAAGGATCTTTAACCCTTTCACTGCCACACTACCAAACGGTTAACCCTTTCACGGCGACAATACATGAGGTTAACCATTTCACTGCCACACGGCAGCAGGTTAACCCTTTCACTACCACACTACAGAAGGTTAACCCTTTACTATCACACGGTTCCGTCTGTAGTGTGATAGTAAAGGGTTAACCTTCTGTAGTGTGGTAGTGAAAGGGTTAATCAGGATCATTGACTATTTAACACACACTGGGAGCAGGTTCAGGGATCACCAGAGTGAAAGTGCATGCTCTCTTTTTTGATAATTGGATCATAACATAATAACTACATTGTCTGGAGACCAGCGGCAGCTGGAGAACTAACGGCTGCAGAACTCGAGAACTATCAGGAAGGCCTGCCCAGTGCCCACTAAGTGTCTGACTCTTAACCACCAAAACCTGACTACAACGTATGACGTATATCATGCCAGTTAGTATACTTGTGTATACTGCACCTTGTGTATACTGTTCACTTTTACTCTTACTCATAGTACACATTCAGATTCAAATTCTTTATTGCCTATATTTATTGTAACATATAATATAACCCATAGGGCATACAGACCCTCATCTGCACCTTTTGTTTACACAGTTTACCTTTCACCTATTTTTCTATTCAGAGTTAATTACACTTGTCCTCATATGTTTATGTTCAGATACAATTGTATTGCCTATATATGTCATTCTACTATTATCCTCCCCATACCTGTACCCCCCCCCCCTCCATGCTGCTATGGAGCCTAAAAGAAAAAAATTATTTTATGAATAAAAAAAAAAAAATATATATATATATATATTTTTTTTCTTTTACAATAAAGTTTCATAGAAATCTTAGTCAAACCTTTAGTATTATGGATATTAAACATGCTGGCAGAGTACATGCATCCATGTTGTTGTGAACATTTTAATTAAATAAAGAAATTCCCTATCCATACTAGTCGCAGTGGGAAAGAATAAAAGAAAAAAAAAATTCCCTACCTACCCATGGCCTTAACTGACAACCAACAGGAAACAAACAATATTTTCTTTTATGCCTGATGCTACATTCAATAAAGGAACATCTTATCTTCTCTAACTGTGGCCTGTGTTCCTCACAGCGGAGAGGGTGCGCAGCGAGAAGCTCAACATCATCTGCGTCCCGACCTCCTTCCAGGTCAGTCTGGTCTCCGAGGCGTCTGGATGTTCCCACTGCACAGTCTCTTTAAATGACTAGTTAGTTATCGACCGAAAGTTGGTCCGTGACCTTATTATGTCCCCTCCCTTTTCTTCTCCTCTTCTCCCCCGTGTCTCTCTCTCTCCCTCTCCTCCCCCTCCAGGCTCGTCAGCTGGTCCTCAAGCACGGCCTCACCCTGTCGGATCTGGACAGGCACCCAGAGGTACCGTACGTGACCCGCTGCACCCCCTGTGTCCTCCCCCCTGGCCTTCCTCTCCCCTCACCTGTTGGTCCCTCCCTCGCCCCCCTTCCTCCCCCCATCACCTGTTCGTGCCTCCCTCGCCCCCCTTCCTCTCCCCTCACCTGTTCATCCCTCCCTCGCCCCCCTTCCTTCCCCATCACCTGTTGGTCCCTCCCTCGCCCCCCTTCCTTCCCCATCACCTGTTGGTCCCTCCCTCGCCCCCCTTCCTCCCCCCATCACCTGTTCGTGCCTCCCTCGCCCCCCTTCCTTCCCCATCACCTGTTCGTGCCTCCCTCGCCCCCCTTCCTTCCCCATCACCTGTTCGTGCCTCCCTCGCCCCCCTTCCTTCCCCATCACCTCTAGAGCTGCCGCGGTATTGATGTTTTCCTTACCGCACAAATTTGCGAAATATTTCCTACCGCTGCGGTTATTACACACACACAAAAACAAATAAAAAAAAGGTTTGAATGCATTTTTTTTGTAGTCTACTCTTTATAGCATATAGCCTGCCTCTAGTCTAAATGTCTATCTTTAGAGGATGACTTTTCAGCATGAATATTGTTTGGGATTCGGCAAGCACGCATTCGTTATTAAAAGTGAAACACGGATTCGAAGTCTCCCCTCTGGTCGTGCGCCGTTCACTCTGTGTTGCGGGCAGGGGTGGTAGCGGCGCGCCCGGCAGTTACCCCCCCGACCCCTTCTTCTTCTTATTATTATTATAACGTTACTACTTATGATTACAAAGGCATTTGTTTTGTGGCATTAACGTTATATAGTTACACGTTCAATAACATCAGCGTATTTACCGGACCATAGCAAGGCAAGCGTTACTCAATTCATATCTCAGTTCCTTTCTTTGCTCAGAGCGTGCCGAGTTGTACCCATTCTGCGGTCTGTTAATAAAGTTTTCAATCAGACAAGTGTATAGAACGAAGGGCTTTTATTATAACATTCGTTGCAGTAAAATCATTATGCCTCGTTCCCCCTGAGGAGCGACGGTAATCCACTCCGGTCTCCGGCGGGAGCTAACGTATTAGCCGTGTTGTGAGCTCTGATCAATGGCTGACATTCAGGAAGTAAAAACCTAATACACGCTTGCCGATTGGTGGTAACACACTGCAGGACGCTCCAACGTGTGACGTGTCTCTCTTCTGACCAATCAGTGGTCTGCAGTGTTTCATGTGACTTTTCTGGTACCCAATAGGGTCGCTTGGAACCTCGACAGAGGAGTAGGGTATATCTGCAGAGCCGCAAGCCCAACGAGAGCAGGGTACTTTATTATTATTATAAAAAACAGCGGTAATGCGGTATTCAGCCTAACTCTGCGGTGGGCGTGATGTAACAGCGATACCGCGGCAGCTCTTCCTCCCCCCTCACCTGTTCGTCCCTCCCTCGCCCCCCTTCCTCCCCCCTCACCTGTTCATCCCTCCCTCGCCCCCCTTCCTTCCCTCCTCCGCACCCCTTTCTCCCAGGAAGCTTAAAGGCCCCATGAAATCAAAATAGATGTTTGTTGTTTCCTGGAAGACCATTTTCTTTTTATTTATTTTATGTGTCATCCATCACTCCTGTGTCTCCCCTGCTCTGTGTTCTGCTCTGTGTTCTGCTTTGTGTCCTGCTTTGTGTTCCCATCGTCTCAGTGGACAAGCCATACTGGGGGGAGTGGACGACCCACTCTGTTGGGGGGGGGGGGGACACACAAGTGTCTATAAATACAGCTGATGACATCTGAAAAACAGAGCTAGAAATACTTTTTTGTGTGAAATTGTGATGTACAATAAATGAACCATCCAACCTTGGTGAAAAGGTGCAAAGACCCAACAACATGTACAGCGCGCGGCGCTGACGCACACCGTACAGGGTCAGTAGGACCTCACTGGACAGAACCACACACCGCTGCGCAAACACACTCCTGAGTTTTCCGTTTTAAAGTCTCCCCCGTGATTGACAGCCGACATCGATAGAGGATGTTCCGCGAGCCACCATAGATGAGGTGATGTTGAAAGACCAAAAAACAACAACAACAACAACAACAACAACAACAACAACAACAACAACAACAATGTCCGTCAACTCGATAGTACAAAATCAATGTTGTTTTCCCCAGTTTGAAAAGGGGACCTGCCTGCGAGGGTTCTACTGGAGGGCACTAATGGAGAAGGAACTAATGTTGCCAATGCGTCAGCGTGCGCCTCCGGGGAAGTGTTTTTGTCAGCAGTATCCCTTGCTCCCCCGTATGATAAGTTGTCTCTCTCCCTCTCTCTCTCTCTCTCTCCGTGAATCACAGCTGGACGTGGCCATCGACGGGGCAGATGAGGTGGACGCAGCGCTCACATTGATCAAAGGAGGAGGGTATGACCCCCCCCCCGTTCACCGTCAATCACTCAGATAACACAATGTTGAAGTGCTTTCAGCGTCTCATCTTTGGCCTCGGTTTATCTTTCTTTTCTATTTCTCTTTTGTCTTTGTGTGTCTCTCTTTCTCTCTTTATTTTCTCTTGCAGGGGCTGTTTGACTCAGGAGAAGATCGTGGCAGGCTGCGCTAAACATTTCATCGTCATCGCCGACTACAGGTGTGTTTTTTTTTATAGCGGAAGGACGGCGTGTATGCCTTGTTGTTTAGTCTCCTTCGGAGCTAATGGCTGTAAACCCCTTTTTTAAGACGTGTCAAATTTACATTTACATTTTGTCATTTAGCTGACACTTTTATCCAAAGCGACTTACAAGTTGTAAAATAATGTTCGGTCAAGGCAACACTGCCAAATATTTATTTTTTATTTAACCAGGCAGGTCAATTAAGAACAAATTCTTATTTACAATGATGGCCTGGCGAGATGACAAAGGGGCCTCTCGAAGGGTAATGGGGACAGAACATTTTAATAAAATAGAAAAGAGACTGAGGATACATACATTACCGAAGTAAGGGAAATAATTAAAAGATTTACGCTGAGTGTCATCTTGTAAGCAGAACAACGCTTCCGAGACCAAGCGACAGGCTCCCTGAGGAGAGAGGCTTCAGACTCATGAGACCCAGCGAGAGGCTCCCTGAGGAGAGAGGCTTCAGGCTCATGAGACCCAGCGAGAGGCTCCCTGAGGAGAGAGGCTTCAGGCTCATGAGACCCAGCGAGAGGCTCCCTGAGGAGAGAGGCTTCAGGCTCATGAGACCCAGCGACAGGCTCCCTGGGGAGAGAGGCTTCAGGCTCATGAGACCCAGCGAGAGGCTCCCTGAGGAGAGAGGCTTCAGGCTCATGAGACCCAGCGAGAGGCTCCCTGAGGAGAGAGGCTTTAGGCTCATGAGACCCAGCGAGAGGCTCCCTGAGGAGAGAGGCTTTAGGCTCATGAGACCAAGCGACAGGCTCCCTGAGGAGAGAGGCTTCAGGCTCATGAGACCCAGCGAGAGGCTCCCTGAGGAGAGAGGCTTTAGGCTCATGAGACCCAGCGAGAGGCTCCCTGAGGAGAGAGGCTTCAGGCTCATGAGACCCAGCGAGAGGCTCCCTGAGGAGAGAGGCTTCAGGCTCATGAGACCCAGCGAGAGGCTCCCTGAGGAGAGAGGCTTCAGGCTCATGAGACCCAGCGAGAGGCTCCCTGAGGAGAGAGGCTTCAGGCTCATGAGACCCAGCGAGAGGCTCCCTGAGGAGAGAGGCTTCAGGCTCATGAGACCCAGCGAGAGGCTCCCTGGGGAGAGAGGCTTCAGGCTCATGAGACCCAGCGAGAGGCTCCCTGAGGAGAGAGGCTTCAGGCTCATGAGACCCAGCGAGAGGCTCCCTGAGGAGAGAGGCTTCAGGCTCATGAGACCCAGCGAGAGGCTCCCTGAGGAGAGAGGCTTCAGGCTCATGAGACCCAGCGAGAGACTCCCTGGGAGAGAGGCTTCAGGCTCATGAGACCCAGCGACACGCTCCCTGGGGAGAGAGGCTTCAGGCTCATGAGACCACTTTGCGCTGACGGCTCGTTGGACGTCACATGCTTTCATTCAGATCCAGAGAAGTGCCCTTTAGAGTTTAAGATGTGGACAGGCTCTGGAAGAAGGGCTCGGCCCACAAATGACATGTTGTTACGAACAGCAAAAGGGTCTGTTTGGCAGAGCCTTATGCAAATGTTTTAAGTTGCAGTGTTACTGATTTTGGAATTTGAAATAGCTAATTTCCCAAATCAGAATTTCAGGATTTACCGTGTCAATGTGACATTATCAGTCAGATGCTTCTGAAAACTATCTTTTGGCTCTCAGCCCCCCCCCCCCCCATAACCCTATGCCCCCATAACAGCTTTCAAAATGATAATTTGACATTGACGCAGTAAATCCTGAAATCCAGACTTTGCAAATCGGAAATATCTGCTTATTAGGGCTGTCAGTTGTCTCTCAGATTATGAATTTTAATATGAATAGGCTGAAATTAGGCACATATTTATGAAATTCTAACTTTACCACACTGAAGCAGGCGTAACATGCTTACAATTAACAAGTACCATGTCTGTTGTGTTTGATCAAATACATTTGTGGTACCAATGTCATTAGGCATCAGGCTGAAGAACCAGTGATGTGTTTTCAGTTGACTTCATGAATAATGTTTTCTATATTTTGTATAAAAAGAAAAACATGGCAGGACTGGCAGTTTGGTATTCAAATTCATAATCTTTTTTCTTTTTTCAAATTTGAATATAGAAATTTATTCGGACAGCCCTACTGCACAGCATTTACCTCCATCGCTCTGTCCCCTCCGCCTGCAGTTAAAACCTTTCACTGGAAACACTGTTTGGGTCCAAGGACCTGTATGAGGTTATGTCTACAGACCAGCAACAACACTGGACCAGTTGTTAAACAATCTGCTGTGTACCAGAGTTGCCCCAAACTCAGCCCTTCGCAACATTAGTTCAGAGGATTATTAAGATATTCTATTTGTGCTATTCTGACCCAATTTAACTATTTAAGAAGGTGCAGTATTATGAAACTTGTTACTCGGGTACAAACACATTGATGTTGTTATTTACTTTATTTTGAAAGGATCAACGTCCAGTTGCATTGTTTGTCCCACGGTCAGCCTGTTTCGGGCCCCTGGTCTACAGTATATACTGTAAATGGTACATACCCCCTTGCTGGTTCCCGGCTGTATACAGTCGGGTCCATAAATATTTAGACATTAACACAATTTTCGCAATTTTGTCTCTGTACATCACCACAATAGACTTGAAATGAAGATGTGCTTTAAGTGCAGACTTTCAGCTTTAATTTGGTCCCTTAAAAACTAGGAGGCACATAGAGAAACACTGTCCACCTGATCTGGATGTAAATACCCTCAAATTAAAGCTGAAAGTCTGCACTTAAAGCACATCTTCATTTCAAGTCCATCGTGGTGGAGTACAGAGACATTGTGGTGGAGTACAGAGACATCGTGGTGGTGTACAGAGACATTGTGGTGGTGTACAGAGACATCGTGGTGGTGTACAGAGACATTGTGGTGGTGTACAGAGACCGGCGATCGTCATTTTATTTGACTCATCCAGAAGCATTTTATATGACCTAAACATACAAATGCAGGCCACTTATTTGTCAAACACTTACCCTGAAGTTGTTGAAATGGTCCAACTCTTCGGAGAGTGTCTGTTTACCGGCCGCCGCCGTGATGAATCGAACGCGGCGTGGAGCGAGAATAACACATTTTACTTTCTAATCCAGATGTCAACCCTCCAGTAAACAGACTCCATTGATATTTTGAGAAGTTGGGACCATTTCAACAACTTCACTTTATGTTTAGGTGATATAAAATGCTTCTGAGTAAAGTATAATAAAGTGCCATGACATACCGTCGCCCCCTGGATATCAAAAGTCAATTTCAGTCTGTGTACATTTGCCCGGCTGTGATATGAAGCGAGCAGAATGTAGCGGAACACATACTGCTGTGATATGAAGCGAGCAGAGCGTAGCGGAACTCATACTGCTGTGATATGAAGCGAGCAGAGCGTAGCGGAACACATACAGCTGTGATATGAAGCGAGCAGAGCGTAGCGGAACACATACAGCTGTGATATGAAGCGAGCAGAGCGGAACACATACAGCTGTGATATGAAGCGAGCAGAGCGTAGCGGAACACATACAGCTGTGATATGAAGCGAGCAGAGCGGAACACATACAGCTGTGATATGAAGCGAGCAGAGTGTAGCGGAACACATACAGCTGTGATATGAAGCGAGCAGAGCGGAACACATACAGCTGTGATATGAAGCGAGCAGAGCGGAACACATACAGCTGTGATATGAAGCGAGCAGAGTGTAGCGGAACACATACAGCTGTGATATGAAGCGAGCAGAGTGTAGCGGAACACATACAGCTGTGATATGAAGCGGGCAGAGTGTAGCGGAACACTGTGATATAAGGCTGTCCCCGAAGCCTGTTTTTGGGTTTCGAACCTCGTCAGGGTTTTACGAACGAACGTTCGAACCTCCGTTTTTAATATATGAAGCGAGCAGAGTGGAACTCATACAGCTGTGATATAAAGCGAGCAGAGTGTAGTGGAACACATACGGCTGTGATATAAAGCGAGCAGAGTGTAGCGGAACACATACAGCTGTGATATGAAGCGAGCAGAGCGGAACACATACAGCTGTGATATGAAGCGAGCAGAGTGGAACACATACGGCCTGGGAACCAGCAACAGACCCTCTGTCTCCTTGTCCTCTCACAGGAAGGACTCCGATGTCTTGGGCCAACAGTGGAAGAAGGGGGTTCCTATTGAAGTCATTCCCATGGCGTACGTACCCGTCTCCAGGATGATCGTGAAGCGCTTCGGCGGGGAGCTCAACCTGAGGATGGCCGTCAGTAAAGCAGTGAGTTGAGGAACCTATGATGAATCTTCATTTGCATTCAACCAACAGCCCTCCTCCACGCTGGCACGTGTACGGTTGGTCCTTTTTATTAAGCCCTGCGGTGAAACTCATGGCTCATAGCAGCACAGGGGAGGGGAGGTACAGGCAGGGCAATAGAAATTACAATAGAAATACAAGAATAAAACAAAGAAATAAAACAAATAATAGAAGGTAAAGAACAAGGTAAAATATTAATAAAAGATAATGGTGAGGGTATGGTCAGCTGGACAGGTGAGACATATGTACACTCTTGATAATAATAACAATGACAGGTGAGACATATGCTACTATATCAATAATAATAACATGGTGACAGGTGAGACATATGCTACTATATCAATAATAATAACATGGTGACAGGTGAGACATATGCTACTATATCAATAATAATAACATGGTGACAGGTGAGACATATGCTAATATATCAATAATAATAACATGGTGACAGGTGAGACATATGCTACTATATCAATAATAATAACGTAATGACAGGTGAGACATGTTACTCTTATCTATAATAATAACACAATGACAGGTGAGACATGTTACTGTATCAATAATAACAATGATGGGTGAGACATATGTTACTATATCAATAATACTAATAACACAATGACAGGTGAGACATATGTTACTCTATCTATAATAACAATGACAGGTGAGACATATACTATATCTATATATCTATAATAACAACACAATGACAGGTGAGACATATACTCTATCTATATATCTATAATAATAACACAATGACAGGTGAGACAGATATACTCTTATCTATATATCTATAATAACAACACAATGACGGGTGAGAATCACTGTATGTATACCATCAACATAACAATAATAATGGTGATTAGGGGGGACAGTGTCTCAGGAGGTAAAGTGGTCGTCGGAAGGTTCCTGGTTCGATTCCGGCTCCTCCCCAGCAGTGTGTCCCAAGTGTCCTTGAGCAAGACACTTAACCCCTAACTGCTCCCGATGAGCTACTCTGTGCAATACTCCATACTGAGTTTTATTAGTCTACCCAGATTAAGCAGATTATGAATACATATAAAATATGCACAAATAGATTAGATTCAAATGTATTGTCATTATACAGCACAAGTACAGTACAACAAAAATAAGTTTGGCATCCGATCCAACCAGAGTGCAAATGTAACAGTAAAGTGCAATAGTAATGTACAGGTGATTAAACTGGGTATAAAATATATAAATGAGTACTACTGAGTATAGTGCTGTCAAATTAATGTACAGAGTTGTAGTATTAATATGTACAGTGATACAGGTATAAAGACACTGGTAGTAAGTCATACTGGCCAGCAGTATGATCTAAGTAAGAGCTAAATAAGATCTAAGGTATTAATAAATTAGTGGGGGGGGGCTGCTGTCTGGGGTGGGGTGCTTGGGGGGAGGGGGTGACATCTTAATAAATCTGTAGAGAATGGTAATTGAGTGCGTGTTTATTTATCCAGCCTTTTATTAGTTTTGTCCTTGACTGTTGAGTCTGGATACAAATTGTATGTAGCTGCGTTCAGCGGGCAAGTCCCCCTTGACTTGCGAATGAATCACGGCTACACAATTTATTGAAATTGCAATATGGCCTGCTGCAATTTCCAATTTTCTAAGTATTGTGCTGCAGCGATGCCCTTGCCTACACATCGTGTTCTACCAACCTTAAAGGAACACGCCAACATTTTGGGAAATTAGCTTAGTCATCTCCAGTGTTGGGCAAGTTACTTTAAAAAAGTAACTAGTTACAGTTACTAGTTACTTCTTCCAAAAAGTAACTAAATTACTTACTCAGTTACAAATTATAAAAGTAACTAGTTACTTCAGAAAGTAACTATTGCGTTACTTTCAAGATTTTTTTTTACATAAACAACATACACTAATCTAAACTATTTTAATGTTGCTGTGGGACAAAGTGAGACTAGCCTCCAATCAAATGCCATGTAGGCTATGTAGATATTATAATTACTATGTTTATATAGTAGTGGATCATACAAATACAAACAGAATAGATGTTTTGGAACTTTTGATATGTATTGCCCCTCAACAGGCCACAACTGGGCAACATTAAATTATGCTTGTTAAGCACTATACCAAAAATAAATAACAAATATATATACTTGTAACTGAGGGGTACAATTCCCTGACTGTATTGATAAGTATGGTATCATTAAACCACTACCGCTTTATGTACTTTAATTACTGGCCATACAGTACACGATATATGAATATGATGAACACTTCCCACAATGAAATCGGTTCCAGTCAAAGGTATTAATCAAGTATTTAATGGAGCAAAAGGTACATAGGATACTTTACATTATTCTTTGAATGCACTTGTAAGGCAAAGGAATATGCGTAGGCAAATCAATAACGAATGTCCATTCTCTGGTTACGCAGGAGGTAATTATACAACCTGAATCTTAGGGAATTATATCTATGGTGCACTAGTAATACAGCGGAGATACTGGAAGGGGTTCCCACTGGTTGTAAGCCAGCAGGGGGGGTAGAAGATCTGTCGGTAGTAGGACGTCTGGTCAACGATGACTAGGGAGACTTCAGGTACAGAAGCCGGTGCAGTAGCCTCTTGATCCACAGACGAATACAGCTTGGTTCTCTTGTAGACTGTAGCTCCACAGGGAAGAAAGCTAGTCGGCCTCAGGCTCTCTGGGCGCCGACTCGACTTGACTCCTCTCGGGGTAAATCCAACACGTGCAGCGTTGGCTGGTTCTCCGCTCCATAAATCACAGGACCAAAGCAAATATATTCCAGCCGCAAAGGGCTATGCAGTCGTCGGGTAGATTAATCCAGTGTACATGTCCATACGGCTCTCGTCTAGGTCTCCTCGGGTGAAAGCGCCATGTGGTCGGCCCAGCCTGGATAAGAACTCTAGCTAATACGAGAAAGCGTTGGAGATGCTGGTCACTGTAGAACTTTAACCGCACGATACACTATACACAAATAGACTATTAAAGACTTAATAGAAATATGTCGCACTCGACGGTATAGCGCCAAACTCTGACAATTCAGTTACTAATTCGCACGCGGTCTCGATGCTCTATTCTGGGGCCAAACAGGCCATACTTCACCGCACGTTGTATCGTGGGTGAGGCTTCAACTTATCGGTAACATACTAAGGACGAAGGGTACGGAGGTAAGGGGCTTCTATATTCACCTGCGCCGTATTTATACGCACTGTGAACAAACTAGTTCCACTCTCATTTCTGTCGCGTATCCCTGGGCAAGGCCGGGCATGTCCAGACACATCTTGACGGTGACTTTGAACCTGGCTCCGGAGGCCGGTCCCTGGCGCCGGTGGACCGCTGTCCAATAGGAGAATGAACTATTATGGTCTGGGCTAAAGGGATATTCCGTGTATATGTACAAGGAATATACAGGGGATATCAAACGATATACAAATACTATGCAACATATATCAATAAATAAATATATATATTCGGTTTAATCTGATCCTTTGTAACAATACTGATTGATTGAACATTTTAATTAACAGATTTCAGAATGGGTACAATACAGTACGGCTCAATACACACAATTGTTAAGGGGATGCAGACCAGAGAAAGTGTTTCGTCTTGTTTACATCAGGGTCCCCCATTTTCAATTCATGACATTTATGACGAAAGTCTTTCTCTGGTCTGCATCCCCTTAACAATTGTATGTATTGAGCTGTACTGTACTGTACCCATTCTGCAATCTGTTAATAAACTTTTCAATCAATCAATCAATGACATACACAACATACAGATATAAGAATCTAATCGAATCATCTAAACTAATCTAATCATTACATTTAAGACATGCATGACATACAGATATATTATATCTCTGAGCACCTGAAGCCTATTAAACCAGGAAGTGCAGCACTGTTGATAAGGCTGTCAGCACTGCAGTAGGGCCACTCAGTGCCCTGCGCTGCAAAGAGTGAACACAAAACGCTCATGGACCCGCGGTCTCATGTTGACTGAGTCGCTTGTGTTGTTCGTTGGATTCGTTTTTGAGCTCAAAACGTACACTACACGGACCGCGCTCTCATGCTGACTGATCACTGATCAGTGATCGCTTGTCTTGTCGCGCTGTGTGTCAGACTCTGGATGCTTTAGACACCCGCCCACCTCCACCTCTGATTGGCTTACCATGACATTGTATTCAACCTCAGCCAATCGTCAGCATGTATGCTTGGCTCGCGCACTGTCCACTAAACAAGGAAGAACATTATTATTGCCTCTCGGCGCAGAGATATGTCTGATGAAAGAAACAGGTTCATTCATAGTAACGCGCCGCATTTTTTTGTAGTAACGGTAACGACGTTATTAAGATTGGAAGAGTAATCCGTTAGATTACTCGTTACTGAAAAAACGAACGCCGTTAGTAACGAAGTTACTTATAGTGCCGTTATTCCCATCACTGGTCATCTCCAGAGAGAGACAAGAATATAGATACCAGTTTCCTCTCTGTGCGTTCAGTAGAAAGCTATCTGGCTGCACGTTAGCCTAGCTTAGCACAATGAATGGAAGCGGACAGTGCCGGTTAGCCTTCGGGAGAGGTGTTAGTTGGGCACTGTCCGCTTCCATTCATTGTGCTAAGCTAGGCTAACATGCAGCCAGATAGCTTTCTACTGAACGCACAGAGAGGAAATTGGTATCTATCTTCTTGTCTCTCTCTCTTGAGAAGACTAAGCTAATTTCCCAAAATGTTGGCGTGTTCCTTTAAGGAAACAGTTTGGTTTGGTACAGACTTCTGCAAAAATCACATCGTGATCATTTTATATATATTTTTTAAGAAAATAAGAATTACGCAAAAAGTATCATCCCTCTGATATCAATCATATCACTATATCTATGAAATGAATTGCAATGTGATTGCAATTCAGCCCAATTGTTCAGCCCAGGAATTAATGGGTCATCTTCCCCCCCCTCTCTGTCCGCCTCTCAGGGCCCTGTTGTCACGGACAACGGCAACTTCATCCTGGACTGGAAGTTTGAGCACGCTGCTCAGAACTGGAAGGAGGTCAACACGGCCATCAAGATGATCCCAGGTTCGAGAACGTTCGTCCTCTCTCACACCCAACATGAAATTATTACAACTAAAGCTAGCGTTAAAATATATAAATTAGTACTAGGGATGTCCGATATTATCGGCCTACCGATATTGGCATTAAAATGTGATATCGGAAATTATCGGTATCCGTTTTCAATTTTTTTTTTTTTTACATTTATTTACCCAGGCAAGCAAGTAAGAACACATTCTGATTTTATTTATTGTCAAAAGTATGCATAATGTTGTGTTAATTCCACGACAAGAGATATGTAATGTTAATTACCTGAAATTATTCAGTTTTTTGGGGGGAGGGGGGCCTGCAGATATCGGTATCGGTTGATATCGGTATCGGAAATTAAAAGTTGGACAATATCGGTATAGGTAAAAAAGCCAATATCGAACATCCCTAATTAGTACTACCGAGTAATAGTGCTAATCAGATGTATGTATAAAGACATTATGGTTGTGAGTCATACTGGCCAGCAGCGTAACTAGTAAGAATAGGATATGTACAGAGATATAGATATAGTAGCTACAGATATGTAAAAAGGATTATGCAGGTATGTACAGACAGATGTGGATATATACTGGATATATATGTATATATTATACAGTATATACAGCATTATTGTAAATGCTATCATACAGCTTTTGTGCAGGTATAGAGGGATTATGCAGGTATATTCAGACAGATATATATATATATATAAATGTATACCGGTATATATACGCCGGTATATACAGCATTATTGTACATTCCATTATACAGTTATATGGGTTATGTGCAGGTATATAGAATGATTATATGCAGGTATATTCAGACATATATATGGTAAATATGAATATATATATTATATATATGGTAAATATGAATATACATAACATGTGTATATATAGCACTATTGTTGTCACCATGCATCTCTGCCTCCTCAGGGGTGGTGGAGACGGGCCTGTTTGTGGGCATGGCTGAGCGGGTCTACTTCGGCATGGAGGATGGAAGTGTGCGGGTGCGGGATCCCCCGGTCAACTGAGGAGGCTCCTGGCCCCACTAGCGCCCCCCTCTGGTACAACCTCACCTCACCCACAAGTGCCATGTAAAACAGTTTTAATCCCCGTACGGACTGTGTTTTTTAAGTTGAACCACACCTCCTGGAAAGAAGAACAACTGGGCAAAGTTGTAGTCGAATATTTGTCAAGTACCTGAAGAAACACGGGGAGTATTTTAGGTTGCTTGTCGTGCAAGTGGTGCTTTTTAATTTGTTTTATTGTTCCAAGTGCCTGATACATAAAATCAAGTGCATCTCAAGTATATATATATACTGTTGTACATCTGAAACAATTTTTCTAAATATATTTTTAAGGTTTGCTGTGGGGTAACTTTAGGGATGGTGACTTACGATCTGCATTTTAGCAGGTGGGGCTCGGCTGTGCCTTGAGAATCTGTTTTAAACGTGTGAAGAAATTCAATCACAAACCATATTTACTTTGCCTAAAGTCAACTGAACGAGCTTCACAATGGAGCTCTTCCCTCTCGGCCAAGTCCCATCATCCTCAGATGCTTCTGATTCCTGGAACCCCAGCTTTAGTTCCTACTTAACCAGTGATGATGTTGATCAGTGACATCCTCATACCAGCTCCAGATGGGTATCGAGTACAACCCAACGCAAAGTCGGTCTGTACGGTCTCCTGTCTGTAGTACGAGCCGGCTGGGGCTCACTGGGATCTACTTTGTGTGCCCTGTGTGTGTGGAGTCAATTTCAACATCCATTCCTTTGGTGATTTAAGAAATGGGGCTATGTGAACTATCCCTTTTTAAGGTTGTGGCTAAATCTACCCTGTCACTGCAGTAGTGCTTCCTGTCGTGCCTGTAGAGTGAATGTCCTCGCAGTCTCGCTGGAAACACGCCGTCTTGAAGTGTGACAGCTGTTGTTTTGACCTTTTCCACTAGAGATGTTTTGCATCATGACGGCCTGGAAGCTCCAGGTTATTTAATTTTAATTTCTTATCTCCTTCTGGCCTTCTGTAGTGTCCTTGTCCCACAGAGTAACTCACATGCTTCGCAGCAGTGGTCCGATGTGTGTTCCATTTCCAGGGAACTATTTTTTTTTTATCAGAATTATGTGGAATACACTTCAATATAGATGAAACGTAACTCTTTGAGATTTTAACTGTGACCTTTAAACATTTCCGGTGTCTAAAGGAAATGAGATTGTGTTTTTAAAAACTTGACGGGTATGACTCAGGGAATGAAGCAAGTGTTTGGGGGGGGGGGGTGTATATCTGTGTGGGTTCCTCTCTGTTTAAAGGGATAGTTCTTGTAGTTTTTGGAACCCTAGTCCTAATTCTTACTGACCAATGATGTTATTGATTGGTTTAGCCATTTCTCTGCACAATCCATGCCGTTCCGCGCACTAAACCCTGCATGGTTAGCCACAAACCAATACAAGGTCAATAGGGTCATGCTCCAAAACTATCCCTTTAACCTATGGTTTAAACAGTGGTCCCTGTGTTGTTACACCTGCCTGGCTTCAAAGTCCAGGGTCCAGAGAGAGAGCCTCTGTCTTGTCTTTGAGTGTTTGCCTTCTAATTCTTTATACTGAATGTATCTACCTTCACACGTGTGTGTTTCTGTACCCAGTTCCACACTGTTGCTTGTTTTCTGTGCCTGTTTTTGTCACCTGCATGTGCGGTTTCCGCATCGCTTGCTCAAGCAGTCTTGGACAGTCTTGTGCCATAATTTTACCCGACTCCAAACGTGGCGATGCACACGGGCAACTTGTGATGTAATGGAGACGTGTTGTTGTTGTTGTTGTTGTCTATGCTGGAGGGAGATGATGTCAAATTATGACAATCACTCTGGATGATATAGTTTGATATGAGGACCTAGAATACAGTGGAAAACTGTCATGATGATGATTGTTGGAAAACGTGTCCATATACGGTTGCATTACCTCAGACATGTGTATATTTCTTAAAGGGGAACGCCACTCAAATAAAATATTCGAATGTTGTTTCCATAGCCTGAGACGGTTCGATCAATATTTGTGAACATGAGCTACTCTCTCCCAAAAGTCCCGTATGTTTTCTGTACATGTTGTTTCACGACTGAGACCTCAACTATAGAAGAAAGCTACTAATTTAGCCCATTCATTGTCTAAGGAGCAGCTTCAGACTTTATACTTTATGACATCACAACTTCACAAGTTTGAGTTTTGGCTACTCTATAGTTTTTGGATTTGGGAGAGAGTTGCTCATTTTGACTAATAGTTCTGTACGGTCTTAGACCAGAGGAATAACATGTATGAATTCTGAAACTGGGCGTAGTTCCTCTTTTTAATGGTGCAGGTGAAGTGTAATGGGTGATGGTATTCAGAAAGATTTATTTTGATCTGTTTAGGAATAGAAAAATCACACGTCAAATCTTCCAAATGATGGTCGTCATATTGGACTGTATGGCAATATGAAGGGTGATGCAGTATCTGAAACTAAGTCTTAATCTATGTTGGCGAATATTTAAGAGATAATTCTGTGAAAAATATTGAGTTAATATTAGTTTTTTTTTCATTTATTAGACATAAATAAAATTGTTTCACAATGAAAAAAAAAATAGAAATACGATAGCAGACTATACTGTAAATATCAATATATTGCCCAGCCCTGGTTAAAATGTAGTTTAACCCTTTGAGGTGTGAGTTTTCTTTTTCCTTTTCAAATGCTTCCTCAGAATTGTCTCTTGAAACTCTAAAACACTAGTTTTCAATCATCTGTGGCCATTGTAACATCATCATTATAAGGTTAGGTTCTCCAAACTTCTAATCGTACCAGTGTGCTCGTGCACACCTCAAAAGGTTTAAACCTTTCACTGCCGCACAACAGCAGGTTAACCCTTTCACTGACACACTACAGAAGGTTAACTCTTTACTATCACACTACCGACGGTAACCGTCAGTGTGCTATTAAAGGGTTAACCTTCTGTAGTGTGGCAGTGAAAGGGTTAAAGAGGTGTCGCGCATCGGCTACGACATGACCACAGGCCTGTAAACGTGCCTAAAGCTCCACACTCCTCCTGCGTTGTCTTATAACACCATGTTACAAAGCCTTTACATTTTTTGTACATTGAAATAACTCTTATTGTGTGGAATGGTTTTGCACCAGCATATTTCAGTTGATCCTTCTCTAACAATGCAACTGTGATTTATGATTTGTCTGTAAGGTACTACTGTACATTTGTTTGTCAACCAAATACAGGACCAAACCAACAACATTATGACTGCTGCTTTGTTTTTCTGTGATAGTAAAATCATGATCGTCTTCATTACCTATTGTGTGTAGTAATGAGTTCATACAGGGTGGGAGTATACCCCCCCCCCCCTCCCATGGTATTTGATGGCCTACATTACATAGATTTGACAGATGTTGCAACATATACTCTATATTTATAATTTACTCACCTATAATCCTAATTACCATTGCAGATATAGGATGGTAGGATCAGGATGACAGTTTACCCCTCAGCAATACTCAGTTTTACCACAACACTGACGCTGTCTTCATGTCTGCTGGTGTTCTCCGTTATTGCCACTTGGGGGCGCCAGAGGTGGAATCGGTTTGCTTCTCGGAAGAGTGGGGGACTTCACACGTTTGCACAAACCAATATATATATTAATATACATACCCATACTTGAGTAGAACACATGAAGTGTGAATTGCAGTGAGGCTGTTGTCGGTTGATTCCTCATATCACACCAACTATTGGCAATTTAACTATCGACCAGTAACAATGTACCTAATAAAACACATCCAAATGTTGTTTAATGTATGACAAGAAGATGACGGACATTTGAAAGACTACGACTACCTCGGATTTTCTCTAACTACAAATGTAACGCTTTGCTGTTGAGCTCATTCAACGGCCCAGCGCACATTATGTAATGCCCCTATTTAGCCGAATGTAACCCGTGACAGTTTAGGAAGATAGGAACAGGAAACATCCGAGGCAGCTCCACTGTGGCCACGTTGATGTTTTCATGTCGGCTGTTCGCTGATCCACCACGCGTATGGCAACTACACACGAGTGACAGCCGGACAGACCAATCGGAAGCCTCGACTTCATTCGCGGCCACGCGAATCAGCCAATAGCGTCGTGTTCCTTCCACGCCGGCATTCAATTGGACGAGCAACGCCACCGTTATCCAATGAGACCTTGACCATAAGGTACGCCCAGCGACGCCACCGGGGATTTTCTTTGCGTCATCTCTTGCTTACTTCTGTGGAGGACGGGTGTGCGCACGCGTGGTTTTGACTGACAGCGGGGCGAGCCAATGGAAGCCAGTGTTTGGGGGGCTGGTCCCCGCGCGGGCCACCATTTTGAGCGACGTACGTTCGATGCAATCAGATTCTGCTTAGTGTGCGTGTTGCTCTGATTGACAGGATAACGTGCTAATCAGATGCCTTTACGTCGAATTTCTCCACCGTGAGGGTTTCACCGTCCAATCCCTGTGTGGAAACGGGGCGGGCCGCGCGTTACCAAGGCTCGTCTGGAGTCAAGTATAAAGGGAATAACATGGTGTCCCAGTGGCTGTTTATGTTTACCTAAAAGAATACATTTGAAAGGGGCGTCGTAGCAGATAGAACACCCTTTGCGTTATAGATAATCATTTTTGTAATCTTTTTGTTGGTGCTTTGATTTTAGATATTTTTTTAGATTTACAAGGCATGTAAATCGCATATTCACTAATGTGCCAGTGTTACAAATGGAAAGGGGGTTTCACTTTGGAAACGTGAGCATTTCCCTGGTGCTCCTGTTGTTGTCGAGCGCGTTGACTTGGACTTGTTGTCAAACCCGGGGCTCCGCCGTCGGGAGAAGGGAGCAGATCGCCGCCCTGGGGTCCGATCCGTCCGGGGGAGGAGGAGGAGATGGTGCCGCGGGGGTCCTGATGGAGGAGCGGGGCTTGGAGCAGCTCGTCCCCGGCCCGCAGGTCATCATCACCGGGGGAGACGTGACCGTGGAGGACGACGAGAACTGGGGCACGACGGGGGACGCAGAGGAGTCGTGTCCTGGGGAGAGTGACGGGACAGTGAAGCCGACAAGGTAACGTCGTGTTAACAGTTTTCTTTTACACGACATAAGTTACATTTCACAAAGCACCAGCGGACATAAAGTTCTCGAGACTTCTTGCACACGTCGAGCAACAAGCGACATGGCTTCTTCTTTCAAAGTTGTGTTGTTGTTGTTGTGACGGGGGGCTAATAATGATAATGTTATATTGTTTTTCTGCAAAACTGCAAGCATCTGTTAATACATTTACAATTGGGGAGTGTGTTTCAACTGACATCACAACTTTAACTTTGCTCGCTGTCACCATTGGATTGCATTGCTGCACCGTGGTGCACATGTCCGGCGCCTCGCCAGAGCCTCTGGTGGCGTCGTGGCACGCCCACTCTATAGGGGGGGGGGGGGGGGGGTACTTCATGTTATCCACAAATAACATTACTGTAGTTAGTGGTTAGTGGTCACCGGTCTTAACCTTCTGTTGTGTGGCAGTGAAAGGGTTAACCTGCTGTTGTGTGGCAGTGAAAGGGTTAACCTGCTGTAGTGAGGCAGTGAAAGGGTTAACCTGCTGTTGTGTGGCAGTGAAAGGGTTAACCTGCTGTTGTGTGGCAGTGAAAGGGTTAACCTGCTGTTGTGTGGCAGTGAAAGGGTTAACCTGTGTATTGTCGCAGTGAAAGGGTTAACCTTCTGTGTGGCGCGGCAGTGAAAGTGTTTATGCCACCTGTCAAAAATGGCACCTGCCAAACTTGACAATGGGGCGGCTCGGTAACAGTTGTTAAACAAACAATGAGTTTCAAGTTTTGTTTGATCTGTCACATACAATATAAGGTACATTACACTACAGTGACATGCTTGGTTGGTTCTGTATGAGCCCCCTCCTGAGAATGTGCTTCATACAGTACAAATAATAAAGTCCAAACACTATACAAAATATACAATATATATACAAACTAAAGTACAACCCAAAGTACAAAATGCAAACAAAACAATGAAGTCATGTGAGCTGCTTTGTTTAATTTTCGCAACCACCACAACCCGACTTGGAAAGTTATTAGTTGGACCGACGTGTCAGTTCACACGTCCTGTGTGGAGGGAAACATGAACTAGAATGAGTGCATTTTATTCTGAAGGTCTATGGAATGGTTGAGAATGTGATGGACAGGACAAGACAGGACAAGACGGGGCGCTGATTCAAAGTTTCCACTCGCTTCCAAATGGCGTGTCATGTTTGCTTTACACAACGCGGTGTCAGTGGTCCGCTTGTTCGAAGGGTGGCGGGCGGTGGAGACTGAACATTTTGATTGACTGTTTCTACTTTCACTTACATAGAATAGTATGTAAAGGGAGTTGTTGATTTTATAATCTGCCAATGAGGATGGTGACGTTTCCTCTCAGACTGTCCCCTGCTAGTGTTTACAATCCAACAGAGTGAAAAGTCTTGACAATTCTATTTATTCAACACATCACTCCAAAAGTAAAGCAAAATGTTCTAGTTTGTTCCAAGAAATTACAAGTGTACAATATCATTCATCATTGTGACTGACTGCCTTGCTGGCATAGTTTATCTAGGGGCGACGGTGGCTCCGGAGGTAGAGCAGTCGTCTGGTAATCTGGAGGTTACCGGTTCGATTCCCGCTCCTCCCAGGCAGGGTGTCGAAGTGTCCTTGAGCAAGACACTTAACCCCTAACTGCACCTTGCATGGTTGCCTCCGCCGTCGATGTGTGAGTGTATGGGTAAAATGTGAGGAACAAATTGTAAAGCGCTTTGTATAAAATATTCCTTTATTGATCCCCTTGGGGAAATTCAGGATTCGTAGACCAAAGACTTGGCCCGAGGACTAAATTCACATCTTTTTATGTAAAAAAAAAGAAAAAGAAAAAAAAGTTTGCTCGAGTTTTTATATTTTGTAATCAACAAAGGTGACCAGTTGAATTGCTGCCACCCCATACATCAAACAATCCCAGCATGGACGACAACGACAAGTAAACAGGTCTGCATGCTCCTCCTTACCCCCCCCCCCCCCTCTAATGTGCTGCCTGGTGGCTGTCAGTCAATCACAAGTTCATACTTTCTGTAGCTTTGCTTTGATCGATCTCTGCCAACCCTTGCCCTGCCTCATAAAGTTGCTCGACGGATGCGGCGGCGAGCGTATTGATTCTGAGAGCGTGGGTGGGACACACCTGCAGTGGAGGAGGCCACAGTGAGATGCCTCCTCTGGGGTGACGTTAATGGCAAGTGGTTATGCGGCACAGTGGTTCTCAGACTTGCTGGTCCATGGGCCGGGTCACATGGGAGGCAAATCACTGAATTCTGAAGGCACATTGTTTGGCGTTTTTTTTTTTTTTTTTTCAAGATAATACACATTGTTGTATTCAGTGTCAGCTGTTATTCATTATTATTATTACTTATTTTAAAATAAAAAACACATTGAATAAAACAATAGGCTGTTGTTTTTATCATCTTTTGGTTAACATAATTTATTTTCTCTGACTGTTTGCATTTCTAAGGCGGTCCTTTTGGGCTCGCCATCCTTTAACCCTTTCACTGCCACGGTCACCGTCGGTAGTGTGATAGTAAACGGTTAACCCTCTGTAGTGTGGCAGTGAAAGGGTTAAGACACTCTGTAACATCACATTTCTTGGCTGCTCGACAGTTGTTCGATGACTCTGATTTGTTGATCACAGTGATCTTAAGATTGGCACCGTGACGTGACCCCTCCTCTGTTGTTCGTTAACTCGCCCCAGACTTTTGAGTCACTTTGTTGGAGCTGGTCGGTGGCCGTGTCTCTCCATCTCTCCAGGCGTCTGTCGCCTTTTTAATGACCCGTCCTCCACACATTCAATAGATGGTAGAGCGCCCGCGTGGGTTTCTCAGCCACGCTCTCGAGTGGCTCAGGGTGAGCGGAATTGCCCTTTCACTGCGGCAATACAGAAGGTTAACCCTTTCACAACCACACTACAGAAGGGTTTTAACCCTTTCACTGCCACACTACACAGCCTGTTAACCGTCTGTAGTGTGGTAGTGAAAGAGTTAAGTGAGTATTCCGCTCTGAGCCGCTCGGCTACTTAACGCGCTCCACAGAGAGGAAAGCGGTGGCTCTCTTGAGGAACACTCGTTTGGCGCGATCTGTTGTTGTGAATGTATAATGATGACGTTTAAAAGTCTAGGCCCCCGATAATAAGACGACGCCCCTTTTTCTTATATTCTGCACAGTACAGTAGATAATATTGGGGACTGTTTGGAAATGAAGGCAAAAAAAAAAAACAATGAGCTGTTGGACAAAGCTGAAAAGTGTTATGGACTGAACTGAAGAGAAAGTATTCCACATACTCTACTTTAATTAGACTTTAGTAGAATGTGATTTGTATTTCTTTTTACCATTTTGCCTTTTCCATTCCAATGAAAACCTCAGGTTCACAGTAATGAAATTCAATTATGACTCACTGGTGACATCATATCAAGTTCAAATTAACTCAAGATTGTTTTTGAATAAAACTGTATCCACCCCCTAAAATAAATCACCCATGACAAGACCTCCCGTGGCGATACGGAGGCAAAGGCTTCAGGCTCTGTTGTCTTTGATATTGTATAGAGTGGAAATCGAACATAATTAGCGAAGCAATTTACTCTTGATAGACATAGTTTATTCCCCTGCATAGGCTACCCAGCCACTGCCTCAGCCAATCACAGGGACGCTAGAGTTACTCTGTGATCATCATGCAGTTGGTCACACCCCACAAGCACGCGTGCACACACACACACACACACACACACACACGCACATGCACATGCACGCGCACACACACGCACCTTTAACAAACGTATAACCTAATCTGTATGTTTATCTATGGGGTTGGACACACACGCACACACACACACACGCACACACACACACTCATTTATCATATTCAAATTCAGTCACCCACTGCTTTTCGTATTTTTTTATATACATCTTACTTTTGGTGTTTTTCATTTACCGTAACTTTGATGGTACAAAATACCAGCAGAGAGATTGTCATGCATGAAGTATGACAATCTGTAGGATTGGGTGCATGAGAAGGGTTTTTGTGTTTTTATGTGATATTGTATTTACTAAAACTTGGGGTTGGGCACCGAAAACCGGTTCTAATAGGAACCGGTTCCTAACTTCCGGTTCCGTTTTTTTTTTTTTTTTTACTTTGTTAATTAATACCCTAGTTACAGTACAGCAACCAAATTAAACTGTATCAAGTCAACTGACAATGTGAATAGTATGAAAAAAATGTAAGATAAAAAAAAATAAAAATTCTCCTGCGAAATAAGCTGTGACCTGTTTTGACCTGCACCTCAAAGAATCGGAATCGAGAATCGTTTAGAACAGGAATCGAAACGGAGAATCGGAATCGGAACCGGAATAGTTCAAATCCAAACGATGCCCAACCCTACTAAAACTAAATAATTTGGTTTGCACGATATATCAGTATCGGCCCGATATTGGTGATTTTAATGAGTAAAACTGGGCAGATATAATATCGGCGAACATTATATCGGCTGATGATGGTCATTTAAAAAATATTTTTATTGACATTGGTCCGATGAGTATAATTGGGCAGATCATGATTAGCATATTTCTCTAGCTGTGCAGGTTTGGTTCTTTTTGTCACATAGCCCACATCCTGTTGATATTGGTTATTGGCCATGACAGAAACGTTATTATTGGTTATCAGTATCGGACAAAATGTTCATGTAGGGGCATCCTGAAACTAACTCAAAGAGTGAAGGCGAATCATCAGGGAAGCTGTCTTGGAGGTAGGGCTGGGCGATTAATCGATTAATTCGAATTCATGATTTAGGACGATTTTCAATATATATATATATATATATATATATATATATATATTATTTTTTTCAAGAGTCTCCTTTTATTTTACAAAAAGTGATGTTTGGTGAAAGTTAGATTTGCACTTTATTAATCCCAATAGGGAAATTCATTCTTGTTTGATGATCAAGAGGCACCTTTTATTTGTTTTAAGTGAAGTTTGGTGAAAAAGCAAGTTATTGCACTATTAATCCCAATAGGGACATTCATCTTTGTTTGATCAAGAGTAACCTTTTATATATATATATATATATTATTTAAAAAAATGTAAGTGAAGATTGGTGAAAGTTAGGTTTGCATTTCAATCCCAATAGGGAAATTCATCTTGGTTTGATAATTTTTTTGTCAAATAAAAACAAAGCATATTTGAATGATTTCCTTGGCGTTTCTAGTTTTTACGGGAAAAAAACGATTAAAATCGTAAATCGGATGTGGTGTGAAAAAAATCAGAGATTTAATTTTTAGGCCATATCGCCCAGCCCTACTTGGAGGTCATTTCTTGCTTTAGTATCAAAACACACAGACACCCCAACACTGTTCCTGTACAACCTGCTATAGAGCAGCTCTGACATATCTGTGTTGTGAAGGAAACCTGTGATCATCACACCTGTTCCCCTCTCCCTCTCTCTCCCCTACCCCTGTTCTCTCTCTCCCCTACCCTTGCTCTCTCTCCCTTTCCCCTACCCCTGTTCTCTCTCCCTCTCCCCTACCCCTGTTCTCTCTCTCCCTCTCTCCCCCATACCCTTGCTATCCCTCTCCCCTCTCTCCTACCCTTGCTCTCCCTCTCTCTCCCCATACCATTGCTCACTTTCTCTCTCCCCGTCCTTGCTCTATCATTTTCTCTTTCTCTATCTCTCTCTCTCCCCTACACTCTCTTATCTCTATCTCTCTCTCCTACTCTTGCTCTCTCCTTTCCTTATCCTTGCTCTCTCTCCTGTCTTTCTCTCTCTATATCTCTCTCTCTCCTCTCTCTCTTGCCTCTTTTTCTCCTCCTTGCTATCTCATTTACTTCTCTTCTCTCCTGTCTTTCCTTCTCTCTCTCTCTCTCTCTCTCTCTCTCTCTCTCTCTCTCTCTTTCTTTCTCTCTCTCTCTCTCTATTTTTCCTACTGGCTCTCTCTCTCACACACGCTTTCTCCTGCTCTCGTTCTTTCTACACACACAAGCGCATGCACCTCACGCGCACACACATACACTGGGTCTGTATGCTGCCCCTCGAGACTATACATCCATGCGACTATAGACCTTGTATCCAGGGCAGGAAACTAACTTTGTTCATCTACCGGGACAGAGGATTCAGCAGACACTCGCATTATTCAACCAGCCATTCATAGAGTCACCAGACACTTTAATTATTCAACCAGCCAAACTGAATGTTAGCATGGAAAATAATCTTATTAACCATCTGGGACCCACGTAGACCCATTTCCTGTCCTTTTACGGGGGACAGGCGGTCTTTAGAGGTGATATAGCAGGTCAATAGTAGATGCCGCATAGAAGTGGTATACATAGTCTGAAAGCAGGGACCCTGAAGATTAATCTGAGATGCAGCTCGGCACTGTCAAGTCTTTTCTAGTCATGAATCTGTAATAATTCCCTGTCGGTGCCCATTTAAATGTTGAAAGTCTAGAGTATAAGGGCTTAGAACATTATTTATCATAGCACGATGGCCATTCCAATCTCATTAGTTGTTGAAGCAATGTTTGGGTTGATACCATTTGTTGCAATTTATTCAACTGGGACCCACATTAGATCATTTTCTTTCACCTAGTTGTGGAACGGAGGCTAATGAACCCACAAACATATTACTACTGTTGTCATGCAGGGACCCACACTCCCTCCCTTACCCACAGCTGTCTCTACGCCTGTACGTCACACAGCCTGCCAAACTGCTCTGCCAAGGGTTGTGCCAACTGTCCCGTATTAGCTGGGACATCTCGTATATTGGGCTAAATTGGTTTGTCCCATAAGGGACCACCATTGTCCTGTATATATCGACTGCCAAATTGTCTGTCTGTGGAGAGGAGAGCAGAGGAGAGGAGAGGAGAGGAGAGGAGAGGAGAGGGAGGGGAGGGGAGGGGAGGAGGAGAGGAGAGGAGAGGAGAGGAGAGGGGAGGGGAGGGGAGGGGAGGGGAGGGGAGGGGAGGGGAGGGGAGGGGAGGGGAGGGAGGAGAGGAGGAGAGGAGAGGAGAGGAGAGGAGAGGAGAGGAGAGGAGAGGAGAGGAGAGGAGAGAGAGGAGAGGAGAGGAGGAGAGGATGGTGCACTGTTGTTTCAGAACCATGGACAGCGCTGCTTCTGTATGCATAGGGAAACACTGGAGGGAGAGCTGCATAAGCTACGTGCCCCCCCCCCCCCCCCCCCCCTGCTGATTTTAAGTGATCGTCTATAAAAGGAAGGAACAATAACTTTGAGATACTGCTCATAAGTAAGAAGCTCTGCTCTGAAAACTAAGCCGACGAGCCCATTGTTCAGTTGTTATGATTGAGTTGGTAAATGGTCTAAAAAGGTTGATGCTGCTTTACCTGTTAATATTGTGCAAGACACATACAGTACAAGAGAAAGTTAACGTCCCATGTACTTTTTCCTCTGTGAAGATCAGGTTATTTTATGTTTGACTGAGAGAGGCTGATTAAGAGGTAAGTGCCAGACAGCACAGCAAAACACAACCAGAAATATCTTTTGGGGCGCCATGCTCTGCTGTTCCCTTTAGGGCCACCCTTTGTCCCTTATTTGGTAGTGAGAAAGTTGGCAACCCTAAGTGCCTTATTATTGTACCAAATGCGGGACACTTTGAAAGAAAATGTGTCAATAACTTTGAATTGGGTGTAGGGCTGGTACCGAATGTCATTTTTTAACATTCGAAGCTTCGATCGAAGTATTCGAACGAAGCTTCGAATGTCTAATATAAAAAATATATATATTTTTTTCTCAAACTAAATCCTCAATTTGAATAAAGTGATTAATCTGATTAAATTAGTATTTGTCTTTTATAAAATCAACTTTCTTTAATGAATATAACTCATCAGTTTCGTCAACATAAATAATCCAATAAGGGCACGGTTGGTATGAAAGTGATGGTGACATCTTATAGTATAATATTATAATATTAGTGTAGCGGCTAGCCTAATCTTTAACTGCAACTGTGAAGAAAACCCCCATTGGTTTAAACAGATTGAAAAAAAAATGATAAAAGAAAAGAAAAAATACTTTTTTATTAAAAAAATTAAAGATTCAAATGTTGATTTAGAATTCGAATGTCAACAACAACATTATGATCGAAGCTTCGAAGCACTTTCTAGCTTGCGCAACACCTGGTAGTGACATGGTCAAGCTTGAACAGAGTGGGTCACAACCTCTTCAACATGCTCCCCCACGGCAGGCGGCTACGGCTGCCCAAGACACTAAAGTCCCGCCACAGACTGAGTTTCTTCCCCTCAGCAGCTCGCCTGGTAAACGAGTCAGGTGTCCCCCTGCTCCCCCCCCCCCCCCCCCTCTATGGCGAGCTGCTAGGGCTGGACTTCTGGACTTGAACTATGTGTTGCACTGTATCCATGTCCCCAACCACCGCACTTTCCCAGTCTTATTGTTGTCTCACTGTTATGTCCGTCTTGCACTTTACTTAAAATTATTTATTTACTGTTGTATTGTTCTTAATTGTGAAAAAAAAGTATGCACTGTAATGCCAAAACACGTTCCTTTTTGTACATGTATGAAATGGCGAATAAAGTAATCTGAATCTGAACCTTTGACACACAACCAAAGAACGATTTCTATTGGCCCTCTTTCAAGGCGATTCAACTTCATTAGAAAGGCGTTTCAAATATTCATTATATATTTATATATTATTATAGTCACAAGAAAAAGGCATCTAGGCTGTACCAAAGGTTATAAATGTGATCGCCTATTTGTATTATATCTTATTATCACTACCCCCCAGCCCTCTCAGGACTGCCAGGTTGAGGATCTTTGTAATAAACAAACCTAATCAAATGGCTCTGTGATGTTGATGAAGGTCTGTAGACTGAACCTTGTCCCCACACCTGCTCTGCCACATACAGATGAAGTAGCCCAAGGACTTATAAACAGACCTACCAGCATTTGTGTATGACATCACATCGTGTTTCAGTTAACAACTCTGCTGGCATGGGGGATGGGAGGTACAGGTATGGGCAGGGTAATAGTAGAAAGATATACATTTTAATCAATCAGATTTTAGATTGGAATATAAAACATTTGAGAAAATGTTTTAAATAAAACTATTAATAAACAGTGTAAACAATATGAGAATATGAATAATAATAATATGAGAAAGTAAACCGTGTAATCAAAGGTGCAGATGAGGGCCTGTATGCCCTATCGGTTATGTTATACATTACAATAAATATGGGCAATAAAGACTTAGAATCTGAATATATACTATGAGTAAACCGTATATACAGCACAAGTACAGTACAATGAAAATAAGTTTGGCATCCAACCAGAGTGCAGATGTAGCAGTAAAGTGCAATAGCAATATACAATGTACAGGTGATTAAACTGGGTATAAAATATATAAATGAGTGCTACTGAGTAATAATGCTAATCAGATGTGTAACTGAGGGGTACAATTCCCTGACTGTATTACTAGATATGATACTTACTACCACTACCTTTGTACTTAATATTCGGCCACCCAGTACACGGCATAAATATATTATCATAAACACTCTCACGTAGATGAAACGGATCCAACACAAATGTACGAAGTCGAAGTATGCGTTTATTACTACACAGCAATGGTGTGTAGAGCAAGCACTTAATCACTTAATTACATTTATGAATTGAAATAGTATGCACTTTTATGGCAAAGAGTATTCGTCGGTATATCAATAGAGAATGTCCAATCTCTGATGGCGCAGGTGGTAAATATACGACCTGGAATAGTTAAGGAATAACAGCAATGATACTTTAATGATTATATACTAGATACACTAAGGGGGGGTTAATCCGGTCGCTTGTAAGCCGACAGGAGTAGGAGGGGGGGGGGGGGGGGTAGAATCCGGCTGCCTCGTCCGGCCAAGGGTATCCCAGGTGAACCCACTGTAGTGCCGTTCAATGCGCCGGCGATCCTTGGACCACAGATGAAAGCAGGTGGACTCTTTGTGGGCCGGCTCTCTCCGGTCCACGGGGAGAGACGTGAAGCGACCTCGTCTTGCAGAGCGTCTCCTCACCTTGCGTCCTCTCCAGGGGGGGGGTTCCAACACACGGCAGTGTCGGGGGTCTTTATCCATGGAATAATCAAAGTATACAAAGCATAATCCGTGCCTGGGAAGGCGGGCTGTCGTCGGTAGAATAATCCGGTATACAGGTCCACTCGCTCGTCGGCTCTGGGGCTCCTCGGGTGCAGCTTCACATGGGGTCAACCACCCTGGGTAAGCAGCCAGTTCTCTGCCCGAAACGATGGGGTACTGACTACGGTAGTATTCTCACCGCACGAAGCACTATATATTAACAGACTATTATTAGCTTAATAGACTACGTCCAACTCGACGATATAGTGCCAAATATGACTATTCAAATATTAATATACACGATGTCTCAATACCGATGGTAGGCGAACTTGGCCTTACTCCCACACGTGGCGTCGCGGGGAGGCTTTACGTCTGTGACTCTATTGGAGGGTAAGAAACTGGACTGAAAAGGAAGTCCTACTTTAGTAGCGCAGTATATACGCACTATGAACAAATAGTCCCATTAGTGGTGCGGTAGTCAGATTCCTACGCGGAACTAGGACTTGTTCGTACATGTGGAGCGGTACGGTTTGAACTGGGTCTGAGGGGTATGGCAGCCTGGCACCAAGGTCTCGACCAATAGTAGAATGGAGACTATTATGGGATGTTCAGTAGGCTAGAATGGATATTCAATGCATATTGTACAAGGAATATACAAGGGATATCAGGAATATTAGAGAATATACAAATACAATTAAATATATATATATAAATAAATATATATATTCGGTTTAATCTGGCCCTTCACAACAAGATGTATGTACAGAGTTGTAGTATTAATATGTACAGTGATACAGGTATAAAGACACTATGGTAGTAGTAGGGCTGACCTTCGAATATTTTTTGGAATTCGAAGCTTCGGGGCCGAGATTCGATTTTAATTCGAGGCTTCGAGATTTAAAAAAAATATATATATATATTATTTAAAAAATAAAATTATGTTGTTGGACTTATACAGCACTTTGTTCAACTTTGTCAGTGCTGTAAAGTTTAAACCTTTAAAATCTTAGACAAACGAAACACTTTGCTTTAGGGCTGGGTGATATAACGATAACGATAATTATCGCGATATATTTTAATAATCGTTATCTGGGAGGGAAAACATAATTTTTTTTTTTTTTTTTTTTTTTTTACCTGCAACAGGGCAGTTTTAAAACCAGAGACAGTGGACATACTTGTCTTTCTTGCCTGCAACTTAGTAATGGCTTTGCTAGTCCAAATGACAATACTGACCAAATTGAGATTTATTTTTCTCGTCCATTTATTTTGTTTGCTTTCTGATTTAAAATACAGTTTGAAACCGTCTGTACACAGTAGGCTATGTGTGCTAGCAGAGCTAGACTCCAGTCACGAGTCACGGTGCACATGTGCGGTGGTTTGTCCCCAAAAAAACACCAAAAGATAGAAAAGAAACTAGCAGAACCAGAACTGTTCAACTCCCTGGAGCCACAGCCAGCAGAGAAGCCGGTTTACTGTCGCTTTCAAACCAGCTGCAGCCTGAGAACTGAGTGTGAGGGGATGTAACACTAAAGATGGTGGCAACGACAAAGAATGGCTGCAAAATAAACATACATAATGTTGTTTAAAAATATTTTATACTTATATACAATATCGATAATATCAAATATCGAGTGATATGATATTGTTATCGATATCGTTATCGCGATATAATTTTTGGCCATATCGCCCAGCCCTACTTTGCTTTCATGAAATATTGTAAGCCGTCATTTGAGGCTTTATAAAAGCAGCACAATGAACACATCTGTCGGTGCCGAGTCCGACCTCATCTTAAATAACAAACAGCATTGCTTGTTGTAATTGCAGAGTTGATTTTGCACCAATTCTTTTTTTTTTTTTTTTTTTTTAATATATTTGAATTTTATTTTCATATTCGAATCCCATGCCCATCGAACGAAGCTTCGAAGCTTCAAAGTATTTAAGACAGCCCTAGGTAGTAGTGTAGTCATAGTAGTAGTCATACTGGCCAGGAGCGCAACTAGTAAGAGTTTGTAAAGTTTTCTACAATATTGAACCTTTTAGAGTGAGGTGGCCAAGATACCCATGTGTTTTTGGGTGATTTGGCTGGTGGTTGGTGTTATTCGCCTGCCCTTCCTTCCTGTCCCCGGTCACTGCGAAGTAGGGCTGGGCGATATGACGATATTATATAAATATCGGGTACAGTTCATTAACGATACACTTTTTCAACGTATCGTGGATATCGTGATGTTTTGCCCAAGAGGATTGTGTCGCGTCAATCTGTCCACACGTTACTCGTTCATATCTCAGCCTGTGCTGAGATATGCCCATTCCGCGGTCTGTTAATAAAGTTTTCAATCAGACAGATGTATGGAAAGGCTTTTATTATAACATTCGTTGTAGTAAAATCATTATGCCTCATTTAGTCATCCTGTGAAGCACTGGTCTCCTACTCGACGGCCGCGGGGAGCTAACGTTAGTAGCTTTGTTGATGTTCAGCACACGGGACATTCAGGAAGTCAAAAACGAATAACGCTTGCCGATTGGTGCTAAGAACAGCAGGGCGGGTGCAAGCGGTGTGACGTCATTGGCAGACTCGACTGTCAATCAAAATGATTATGTTTCCGTCAGAATGAATGAATGAAAACTGTATTAAAAGGTTGCAGAATGGGTACAATACAGTACAGGAGGATGAAGACCAGAAAAAGACTTTCGGCTTTTTTACATAAGGGTCCTCCATTTTCAATTCATCAAAACATTTAGAGACATACATATATACAGTAGTTTCATAAAAATGCTAAAATGCGATTTATTGATTGATTGATTTAAAACTTTAACATATTGCAGAATGGGTACAGTACAGCTCAATACATACACTTGTTAAGGGGATGCAGACCAGAGAAAGACTTTAGTCTTGTTTACATCAGGGTCCCCCATTTTCAATTCATCATATTTCATATCTAAATCATATAATATCTCATATGCAATATATAATCTAATAATCTAAATCTAATATAAAAATGCTAAATGCATGGGTATTTTATTTTGTCTTTAATGTTAGCTTGCAAACTCAAATACTGTCTTGGTAAGCCTCATAATGAATTGTTTGGGGTAAAAAAGAAAAACATCGTGATGTGTATCGTGTATCGCCGAAAGGTCAGAAAATATCGTGATATCATATTTAGGCCATATCGCCCAGCCCTACTGCGAAGGTCACGCCCACATGAAAACCCCTCGCCCGGTCCTCCACTGACCTTCCCGACAGGGGTGTTGCACCAGCCTTGGGAATCCAAGTCAAACACGGGCCGTGTTTGCAGTATGACTGACATGTGATAAGTTAACAACACGCCCCGTGATATTCAGAGGGAGTCACACGGAGCGAAACCGATGAAGCTGTTTGTGAAACGCGCTGTTCGCCCGCCTTCCTGGCTCAGACCTCTAAAGAAATAACAAGGTCATAATAAAAACCTGATCATTCCTTTTTATGATTCCTTTTAGACGTCTCTCCAGCTAGAGAGTTCTTTTTAAAACGGCTGCGATATGTCTGTCATGTGTCTTTTGACTGTTCCTGTGTCCTTGTCATCTATAAAGATGCTCCAGTAGTCGTCTCACTTTGATACAGTCAACACACTTTTCTGAGCGTCCTGCCACGGTGTTTAGCTGCCGTCTGTGACCTCAATCTCACCGTGCTCCACCACTCTGGGTGCCTGTTGTTTACATCTGTTCATCATCTATGGGTGTGTGTGTGCGTGCGCAGGGGCGTCGTCGTAGGGGGGGCAAGTGGGACTGAGTACCTGGGGCCCGAATGGGGGGGGGGGGTGCTAGCAAAGCTTAAAGGAACATGTCAACATTATAATGTGCTTAGCTGTTGGCCAAAAACACCTCTCCCGGAGGTTTAAGGTAGCCTGCCATATCCGCTTCTATTAATTTGTGCTAAGCTTGGCTGGCTTTCAACCGGATAGCTTTCTACTGAACGGCACAGAGAGGATATTTAATTTATCATGCCTTAATTGGTCTGACAAAGTTGAATGTTTTAGAAGAAAACGCTAAAATAAGTTTCTATCATAATAATAACAACAATCGTTTGACATGCTAAATATCAGATTTACATTGGATCAAAGCACTTATTATTATTAAAAGTAAACTTCCAATCCAACGGTACAAAGCATTTCATATAATTCCTTGTCGTTCTTTGAGATGCATAAAACCTATAGCCTACACTTTGTTTATAAAAAAGTTTATAAAGAATAGAATGCGTCTACCAATTAAGGCATGATAAATATGTCAAATGTTTTAATTTTGTCTTGTGTAGCCACATGTCTACGTATGAAACGCATAGAAAACCCATAGGGGAAAAAAACAGGTTGTTTATTTTGAAAAATGTCAACTGATTTGTGCTCAGCTCAGGATCTCACGTGCTGTAAAGGAAATCGTAAAATTCCACAATGTGGACATTAACGGGTTAAGCGGGCCACTCCAAGCAAACCTCATTTAACCAGAGTAAAAGTATCACAGTAACCGTAATAGACCTGTCTCAAACCCTGCCCCTTTTCTTGATCCTCCAATCACAACTGTCGCTTACCTCGGACAAACCAAGTTTGTCCGAGGTAAGCGACAGCTGTGATTGGAGGATCAAGAAAAGAGGGCAGGGTTTGAGACAGGTCCATTGTAGGCTACGGTGTGTTGAGAGAGAGAGAGGAGGGTTGAAACGGGGTGATTTCAAACTGTGCAGACTTGAGCACACATCACAGATTATTATTATTATTATTATTATTATTATTATTATTATTATTATTATTATTATTATTACGTGTTTAAATGTGGTATGAACAGTTCATTAATCTGACTACCCTTAGTAATTACACTACAAATTCATGTGTACAGTTGTAGGCTCAATTATTTGTAAATTAAATAAATAAAAAGGAAAAATGCACGAGAGTCATCGATCAAGAGGGAAAGGGGGCCCACAGAGACTGCTTTTGTATAGGGCCCGGATTTTTGTGCTTACACCCCTGTGTGTGTGAATGTTCTATGATGGTGGCTTGATGCCTCTGCCAGCGAGCGCTCTATGGGGAAATTTTTTAGCACCTGGGGGAGCGCTCTGAGGTGAGAGGACGACTGCTTTGTTTGAACCCCCCTCACCCCTCCGCAACCAACCCCCACCCTCCGCCCCCACCCACCCACCCTCAGGGCCCAGCAGCAACAGCTTCTTCTGGGCTGCCACAGCCTACTGCTTAGCAACAGCCAATCAGCCGGTCCAAGCCGGGCAACCTGTCGGCCAATAAGGTGGGAGAGAGGGGTAGTGCTCGGAAATTTGACTTGGCCGCATGGGTCTGGTTGTACGAGTGTGAAGTGAGGAGGAGGAGGAGGAGGAGAGGGTGGAGAGGGTTTGGGGAGAGGAGGGGAGAGTTCACGTCCTTGTTTTTCTTTTTTTGTCTCAGTGTTCTGTAACCAGGGAGATGTTGTGGGTTTTATTAATAGAACTGTCCCCAAAATGACGGCTCTGACGTAGCGGAGGGAGAGCTAAGGTGTGGCTCCTTGCCACTCAGTCCCTCAGGAAAAGTTTTTTTTAATAAAGGGGCACTTTGAGACGGTTGCCTTTAGATTCCACCTATACCTTGTTTATGTCCTGGGGTCCTGGCCTGTGGTCGTTGCCCGTTCACTCAAAATGAAACAATTTTAATAAACTTTTTTTAAATTAACCGATGAATATGTTTTAGTGATAAAAAATGTGTTATTGACAACTTCGCTCAACAGCTTTGTGTTTTATAAAAAATTATTATGATAATTAATTTGTGTTTGTTGTACTAGCGAGTGAAGTAGTTAAAAAGTGCTAATTGAAACGTTGTTGTTCACTAATGTCACCGTGTGAGACACTGGTGTTCTTAAGAAGGGGTGGGGTGTGATCAACGGAACGGGAGCCACCCTGCAGCACTGCAGTATTGGGTGGGGCACACGGGAAAGGTGGTGTAGAGAGATGGAGAGAGAGAGAGAGAGGGAGAAGGAAGGAAGGAAGGAGGGATGAAAACAAGAGGAGTAACTCGTCTGTTCGTAGGACCACGCTGCCCTGTTGTAGCCTCCATAGCTGCTCACTGCTTAGCAACAACAAATCAGGTGGAGGGATGAGAGCTGCGGCCCGGCCAATCGGCAGGCGGGAGCCTGGGCGCCACAGAGTTTGGATTTCTACCACGTGTGCGCGAGACGCTCCGGGTTGGCAGGTGTTTTTGTTGGTACTGCTAAGTTCTGTATTATAACCACACCCTGCTCCATCGCTGTAGGGTCCGCAGCGTGGCCAGCAGCCAGACGGTTATCCTGCTAATTCTTTGCAGGATTTTCAGACGGACTATATATATATGTCTGGCCCTTAATTCCACGGCGGCTAGAATTTGTGCCGTCTGACTGGCTTCTGTTGACGTCTGGACTCGGCGCGTGCGTTTGACGCGTGACAGGACCCTGCTTCGAATCTTAACCCTTTCACTGCCACACTAGTACCAAATGGTTTTAACCCTTTCACGGTGACAAATACAGAACGTTAACCATTTCACTGCCACACAACAAAGGGTTAACACGTTCACTACCACACACTACATAAGGTTAACCCGTTCACTACCACACTACATACGGTTAACCCTTAACCGTGAAAGGGTTAAGCTGTGGGGGGGGGGCGTCACTCGCTTGTACATTATTCACTTTAGAGACCCCCCCCAAAGTTGCTGTGTGTTAGGCGGTGGTGGTGTGTGTAACTTAGGAGGATGTTTCCCTTTCTGCCGTGTGAGAGAAAAACAGGCTTCTGCCTGCATGCAGCAAAACAGACAAAGCGGGTTCACATTCCCCCTTCTTACTATAACTAAAGGGGGTCTGCTCTTCAAGACCTCATCTAAGCTAAGAGATATCAAGACGGAAGATGAAACGGTTGCATTAAGTTATTCACATTCAGAGCGGACGGAGCTGATTTAATATTCCTCCGTCGTCGGAAACGGAGCTAAACGCCTTCGACTGAATTCACTTCCTCACCTCTTTTCCTTTTTAACGAGCGAGGTGTTGTTGTCCCCCCCCCCCCCCCCCCCCCTGCCTCCGGTGAGTGCAGCTGGTCCAGCTAGGGCGTGGCCCCCGGCTCGTCGCTGCTGCTGCTGCTGCATCTATAACTTTCCCCCGCCAGCCACGTGCTCCCCATGCGCTCATATTTTCATTCCGTCTCCGAGTGTCTTTAAAGCCGCATGCCAGGCCCAGCGGCGGCAAAGTAGCGGCGGCGCGTCACACTCCGCCGTGTAACCAGGGCTACTCGCTGTTGCATGGTTACAGGCAGTCCCTCCTCCCCATTGGTCGGGATGCCGGAGAGCCGCTCGCGCACTGGCTGAGCGGGGATGGGGGGGGGAGGGGGGGGGGGGGAAGAGGAGCATTGTGATTGGCCGACGGTGCCGGGGGTGAGCGGCCGCGATTGGCCGGGCTCGTCTGGTTTCCCGCTCCTTGGAGACTCTGCCCGTGTAAACACATCCTGGTGGTTTTCTTTCAATGGAGCACCGTGTTTACCAGCGAACTCGTGTCTCCAGCCTCAGTGAGAGGATGCCGAGGACCTCGGGCCTCTCCAAGGAGCAGGGCTTCTGCTGGAGAGAGAGAGCGAGAGAGGAGAGGGAGAGAGATGGAGAGATAGAGAGAGAGAGGGGTAATTGGCTCCTTGCGTTGGCAGACGCTTTATCAGATAGAAGGAGCACTCGGCAGTGTTGTGACACTTCTGACAGCATCGCAGGCTAGGATGCTAACTACGCCTTGTTCTGCCCCCCCCCCCCCCCCCCCCTCGAACCCCCCCCACCCCCACCACCCCGATCCCAACATCTGTTTCAGCCAGAGTCCTGATTGAAAGCAGCAGCAGCAGCAGCAGCGTACACACAGTAACAACAACCCACGTGCTAAATTATGCTAGTCCTCTGTTGAACTGGAAAATTGTGTCCAGAGGCACGTACTGTACATGAGAAATGAAACGCCTGGGGTTCCAAAACAAGATGCCAGAGCTCGTGTTTTGATTTGTTCCTATTTATTTTTTGTCTGGTATATTTACTATTTTTACACGGCCCACGCACCCCCCTCCCCTACCCATTATCTCTCCATCACTGTCGTGTTACTTTTAGTTGTAGACTTAAGTGCCCCCCCCCACCCCCAACCCCCCCCCCCCCCTCTTCTCTAGTACAAAGAGATCACAAAGGGGCTTTGATCTCCCTCTCGAAATGAAACTCTTCTCTCGCTCTCTCTCTCTCTGAAGTTGAACTCCATGCTCCCGTCGACTTCTCCCCCTCTCCTCTCCCTCCCTCCTCCCTCCCTCCTTCCTCTGCTCTCGCAGCATGTGTCTGGGGGCGGGGCCGGCGTAGCCGAGCAGCGCAGCTTCCACCTCTCAGAATGCCTACTGCTTAGCAACAACCAATCAGCCTAATATTTTTGGCAGGGCTTCGCAGCCAATCGAGAGAGAGCGAAGCCGGGGCTTTAGCGCGCCTGTATGTTTTTTTTTTTTTTTTTTTATAGAGGCGAGCTGAGGATAAAAACAATGTTTTTCCTCAGAACTCTTCGCTGCCTGGTAGTGCTGATACTGCTTAAAGCAGATCCTGCGGAGATAAGCCGAGCTTTGATGGGCTCCTTACTGTTAAGTGATCCTATTTGCATCCTTTTATGAAACTCCCCGGCCCAAGGCTCGGATGTAAGGCGGCTAATAAGGGTCCAGAGAGTAACATCCCCGTGTCTCTATGCAAACACGTCGGCAAGCGCCACTAGACACAAGTGCCACTAGACAGGATTGATGGATGACACACTGGTGTTAAACCCAAAGCATTATTCTGCCCGTGGAGCGTGTGTGTCGCCTCTGGACACAACATACAAATCAACATTCAGGACGCAGCCCGCGCTCTTGACATAATGGTCGTTGATGACTGAGCAATGCGGCAGTAAGTTTTTAAAGGATAAGTGTGTGTGTGGGTGAAGAAGGGTGGGGCCAGGGCTTCACTCCCCAAGAGTCCACTGGTTCAGCTGCTGGAGTTGTTAAGACAAAGGAGAGAGAGAGAGAGAGGTATTATTAAGCACAGTCTCCTGCCTGCTCGCCGCTATCTATATCTACAGGATATAACTACTTTTAAAGGGGAATAATATCATGATATAAATATTATATTTAACCGATGGGGCATACAGACCCTCATCTGCACCTTTTAGTTTAGTTTTCTCATATTTTTATATTCAGAGTTAATTATATTGTTTAGACTGTTTTATTTTTTCAAATGTCTATTCCGATGAAATTGCATTGCCCATATTTATGTCTTTCTACCCCTGCCCATACCTGTACCTCCCCTCCCCCAATCCCATGCTCCTATGACGCCCGAAGTTCCCCCAAGGGGATCAATAAAGCAATATCTTAGCTTAAGAATTCACATGTTTTGTAGGCTTCGCACCGTGGTATTGATTATAAGATATCGAAAAGCGTTCAAAAGGTGGGATTCTTACAATTACTCAAGTTTTCTTCTAGTTTACGGACTTTTCCCTTTTTTGAGGACATCAATTCACTATTGTCAGATTTTATTTCGAAAATTAGGTGGCGTATATACATTTTAAACGGAAAATAAAGTCAGATTAAACAAAAGAAAGGCAATGGGGGTGGGGGGGGGGGGTGGTTTTGGAAGTCGTTTTGCTGTTGACAGAATACCAACACTACCCAACTATGTTCCTCTGTCCCAGTACCGTGCAGACGATATCTATAATGTGAAAAACAAGGACAGTCACACATGGACGCAGGGGTGCGTTGGTGATTTGTCAAAGCTGGTTGTACGGTGTTTTAATGACGCCACGTGCACGAGCGCTCCCGCGCATGCGCATAAATGTTCCCTCGCGTACGCACAGACTAAAGACAGTGCCTAATTGCCTCTATGAATGGAATGTAACACGTTTTTGTGTGAATGTATCTGAGAACTGACGACCTGCGCTATTGTTATGCAAAGTAGTAGGGGTCGGGGAAAAAATGTATACGTCGTAGTAGTATCGCGATACTTTGCGTGGCGATACTGTATCGATACAGGGACGCCAAGTATCGATATTTAATTTTTTTTGTATAAGGAAGTTGCATTGTTCATTTCAATACCTGTAATAGTATAGTAGTCCACACACACACACACACACATGTGCATTCAGTTAAGTTGGAATATGACTGTAATACAAACTGTTCAGTTTGTCAGGTACATGCAACACAGATTACAGTGTTGACATATACCATGTTCTGCAATAAAGATGATTGAAGTGAGATGAACAGACTGAACTTTATTTTATTAGATAAAACATGTTGACAAAGTTTTACTTTGCAGTTGAAAAAAGGTAATATATCGCAATATTAATATCGCAATACTCAGCATATCGCAATATATTTAGTATCCCAATACTATCGTATCGTGACTCAAGTATCGTGATAGTATCGTATTGTGAGGCCTCTGGTGATTCCCACCCCTACAAAGTAGCCAGGTGGGTACTTAGCGAGTTGGCGCATCAGTCGAGTGCAGCGCATTCCTGTGTGCACGCGCGTGCACATCCGTGCATGTGCGTGCTTCTGCTCACAGAGCCGGTTGCACGGCGTGCAACCCCGTCCCATGAGCAACGCACCCCTGCATGGACGTGAATCATTGTTTCATGGCTTGAACTGGTCTTACACAAAGTGACATGCCTGTGAGTCGCCACTTGGGGCAGAGTGACTAACCGTGAGTGAGTGAGTGAGTGAGTGAGCCAGACTATGAGGTGCTTCACATAAACAATAAATAAAAACATAAAATTAATCAATATGTGTCACTGAGATGCTCAATTGACTTACCGTGAATGTTTAGGGGTCGGGGAAAAATACCAATACAGTGATATATTGCGATATTTTGCGTGCCGATATTGTATCGATACACCGTTGCCACTTGCCAAGTATCAATATATATTAAAAAAGGTCATATGTTACAGTATCACAATTTTACAATTTCATACTATCGTCGTGATCATATCGTATCGTGGGGCCTCCAGTGATTCCCTCCTCTGTGAATGGGAGAGTGATTTGTGGACTCGTGTGATTGGGGTTTCACAACCAAATAAATCTTGTTTTATAGCGGTAATAATGGCTTCCTAGCCAGAAAATGGACCCATGGTAAGTAACGCCACACCGTGTGTTTCCCACGGTCACACTTTCTATCTGTCCCCGATCGTCCCCAAAGGAACTGTACTACAGTACATTAACGGGACATCATCTCGGGGTGGGGGGGGGGGGGGGGGGTGACCCCGGCCGCGCCTCCTCTCTGGCGGGCGGCTGCAGTCCACGGTCGCTAATGGAATGAGCGTGCGTCCCAGGGCAAAGGGAAACCATGATTCAGTAATGATGACATTCCCTGGGATTCCCTCATAATGAAATCTGCGTACGCCGCTCGCATGGCGAAGAGCGGCGTGTGAGTGGATTAGAGAGAGACGCCACGGCGAGGACATGATTCTCCCGGCGGGTTAATAAACTCGTGTTACTTACCGGTGACATCCCGCCCACAAGATGGCGCCGCTCAGTATCTGTAGAGCGCTTTGATCTTTAACCTTTACGCGGCTACATCCGCTGTGTCTGTCCGTCCAAGTCTTGTTTTTAATACATTTTCAACGAGGGGTATCCGTTCTTATTCTGTCGGTTTTCTATCCGTTCCTTGGCGGATGAATGAATGAATGAAAAAGTTTATTTTTGAACATGTATTCTCCATATTCCTCCAAACAAATCACGGTATCTCTAGCTCCGTCAAACAGAACAATCATAACAACTAAACATTTTGAAAATTAAAAAAAAACATTAAAAAATAAAGGAATTATGAACAAAAAGTCAAGAGCAATGTATTTAGTTAGCAGACATGTCCAAAAAAGGAGTAGAGGGAAGCTAAGCTTATTAATCCCTACCCCCTTACATTTACATTTGTTCTTCCATTAATTTTACTAGATATAACATAATTTAGTATAATACAATATAGAATATACTTTTACTTATAGTACGAAAAGAAAATTCGATCAATGTAGCTACAGCCTTAGATCTTTACATCTTCCTCTTACTTTGAACACAAATGCTCACACACTGTCCCTCTTATATTTTGTGCATTGCGCAAAAACACGGTTGAATGAATGAAAAACTTTATTTAACAGATTGCAGAATGGGTACAATACAGTACGGCTCAATACACACAATTGTTAAGGGAATGCAGACCAGAGAAAGACGTTTGTCTTGTTTACATCAGGGCCCCCCATTTTCAATTCATAGTGACATTTATGACATACTCAACATACATGACATCATACAGGTATATAGTACGGTTACATTTGTGACATATACGATATGCAAATATACAGTACTGTTACCCAGAGATCCTAACAGAAAATATATACCGGACATATGATGGGGAGGAGACTGTACATTAGGAGGGGTTGGGTGGGTCGGAGAAAATATATATATACCGTGGGGAGGAGACTGTCCATTAGGAGGGGGGGGGGGGGGATTGGACATTTACGTTGGCCAGTTTCGAATTGCAGCCTCCCGTAGGTGCTCTTTGAGAGCGGTTTTGAAGGTGGGTAGGGATTCAAATTTTTTTATGGCTGTGGGTAGGGCGTTCCACATTGTTGTGGCATAATTGCGAAACGTGTTTAGTCCCCCTTGTTTGTGCCGAATCTGGGTTGCACATGATTTGTATCATGTGCAACATGAGGTTGCTGGTCTGAAGTGGTCTGAGGTGGACTGGACTGGACTAGTCTGAACCGGTCTGGACTGGTCTGTCCTGCTGCTGCGGGGCCCGGCAGCCTGACTCTTGTGGCGAGCCTCCTTCATCATACAACATTTACAGATCGCCTCGTTAACACTTGCAGGTTCCTTATTACCATTGGGTTTCAATCCAAAACATCGCCAAATCCTCCTCCATCGTTGTGTAACCTGCCGTGTCTTTCTCTCCCTCACGTGAAGTGACATTTACTCCACTACTCCATGCTGCGACAGCCGCTTTCAGTTCATAATGTCGCCTGGCTAAGTATTGATAACACGCCTAGTATTTAACTTTTTTGTTTGATGAAGGCGGGCACTGATGTGTGAAGACAAACTAAATGGGTTTTTATTTCTATCTGGGTGGGTGGATGCCTGAACACAGTAACACAAACTACAGCAGGATTAGGAGTGTTGGCAGTATAATTCCATGGATTAAAAGTGCGTTGGCAGTCAAATCAACATTCATATGTCGTCTTTCGGCTGGTATATGGCATATGGTTCGAAATGATTTAGTTTTAAGACAATTAGCGAAATCTACCACAACATATACGTCGGAGGCAATTTCCGCTCTACACTGTAAAGAGCTTGGTGTCTAGAAAAGCGCCAGGCCTATGTAAATCAAACTATTAATGAATTCAATACCTGTCTGTCGGTCAGCATCGGCGGCTAGATGTTGGACAGACGAGGCTGTGTGAACGCAGAGGCCTGCGGTGGAGGGGTTTGGTGAAGCGGTAACTGAAAAGGTAAATGTGGCGTTCTGTTTTAAAGCCGTCTCATGGCTGGCAAGAATCCTATCATTTGCGTTCGGTTCACTTCATGCCACATGTACTTGGCGTCAGTGTATCGATATGATATCGGCACGCAACATATCGTGATACTATGCTGTATCAATACCCCCCCTCACCCCTAATGTTCAATCTGCAGCTGTTTTGCATCCTCCTTTTACATTTTTATTATTTTATTTATATTACCCTGCCTGTCCCCCCCCCCCCCCCCCACACACACACACATTTATTTTTTTATTTGATATAAAAAAAAAATAAAAAATCAAGCTACCAATTACTTCACACTGGAAGAAGTTGAACGACAAAGACTGAAGATACATTGTTGTTTGGTTAACTAGTTACTTGGAAAAAGTAGTTCAAAGAACTTGTAAAACTGCATATTTATGCAGGCGTTAATTTAAAACTTGTTTATCTTGAACTGGCACATTTCACAACTTTACCAAGACAATGTCTCGTCTGTCAGCTTAGTTGTCGGAGCAGAAGATCTTTTAAGGCAGGGAAAGGGTAGGGTTGGTAAAATATATATATATATTTCGGACTATAAGCCGCACCTTTTTTCCCCATTTTTGACCCTGCGGCTTATATAACGGTGCGGCTTATATGTGACTCGACGTGACCAAACTCGAAAATGTAAAAATCTAAATATTGCTTTTTTGACTGCATTGAAATGTTATTTATCTGTTCCCTTACTTGCTAAACTTAATACAACTTGTAAATGAGTTAATTCTTGTTATTTGTCCGACAGTATTGTGTCCCAATGCTAATTACATATGGTAATTAAACATTAAAACACCTGCGGCTTATAGTCCAGTGCGGCTTATATATGTACACATCATTCAATTTAGCTGCTGCGGCTTATATTCAAGTGCGGCTTATAGTGCGAAAAGTACGATATATATATATATATATATATATATATGCAGTAAATATAAACATATAAATGTATATATAAGGTATATACAGCACTATTGTGCATGAGTATATGGGTATATACAGAGTTATATGGGGTAGACTATGTATGAGGTAGTGGTAACTAAAAATAAAATAATTCCTTTAGTTTCTATTAAGCCTCCAGCCAAAACCTTTGTTCCAGTAGATAACTCCACCTCAAAATGTCAAAAGTAATGAACTACTAAAAGCACTGTGCCAAGTTGAACTAGCAGCAAGCTACTGAAACATTTAGCACTTGAGATCTATGTCAGAAAAGTGATTGTGGGTCAAAAATATTATTATTATTTATAGATTTTTGGACTTCAGCACCTATAGCCTAGCCCTCTGATTCCTACATCCTGTTTTTTTTTTATCTGGGAATTATAGCTGAGTAAATAAAGTTTGCCAGCTTGTTTTGAAAAGATAAGCGTAACCAGCGTCCAGAATGCAGTTTGTCACGGCGCAGGTGTGCTGCTGGTCCTGCATGTTAAACTAGCGGGGGACCGGGAGGGAGCGCTTAGCGGAGACCTCTCCACACTAACAACATGCTCTTCCCACTGGGTTAGTCATGGGGCGGGCGGGTCCTGCCACATTATGTACCCCCTGTTGGTTCTGAAGATGCTAAAGCTGGACCGTGGTGTGTTGCTGACACTGTGGTTGATCTGAGAAACCTTCTATTACTTCTGAGAGTAGATCACTGAACAGTGGAAGCATGCATGGCGATAGAAATGTAAAGTTTAGGTTATTCTAATTTGTCCAGATGTTTTTTTTTCTTCTTTTTTTTTTACTATTGAACTGAACTGTTGTTCAACATTTTATTTTCATCGAGCATCAAGTGTCTTGAAGCCAAATAATTTCAAGCCATATGATACACAATACCAATTCCAATACCAATAACAGCCAACTAACAACCACATACAATGATTTGGATCTTGAGATTCTGAGCATTTAACTGAGACGGGGCCATTTTTATTATCTGTGGTTAAAGTAATACTTTCCAACATTTTCACATAAATAAATGTCTATTTTGCCACTCTCTATTGCCAACCGATATAACATGATGGTGATTCGAACCAGTTCATTCTAGAACCAGCTGTTCTCAACTGTTCTGTGGGAAATAATGCTGCACACAGGAAGTGATGCTGCACACAGGAAGTGATGCTGCACACAGGAAGTGATGCTGCACACAGGAAGTGATGCGTTTCACACCAGCAGCTTGTTTGGAATCAATAGAAGACTAACTCTAGTAGTTGTTAGCTTGAATTTTCAAGACGGAAAGCAAACAACAATTAGGATTTTATGGATTTAGCACTTTAAGCTGTTGTGTTGAGTGTAGCACTCATGTTCAACACGGTTTGACGAACAATCTTACTTGCCCTTAGCTGCCAGCCAGAGTTGCACTCTTCCTGCTGACTTGTTGTACGGAACTTGTGAGTGGCTTTGGATAAAAGCAGCAGCTAAATGACTAAGTGTAAATGTGTTCCTTGGTCCTCAGGTCCCTGGTGATCGTCAGTACTCTGGATAAACAGCTAAAGGACTAAATGTGACTGTGTTCCTTGGTCCTCAGGTCTCTGGTGATCATCAGTACTCTGGACGGACGCATCTCCGCTCTGGACCCTCACAACCTGGGCAGGAAGCAGTGGGACCTGGACGTGGGCTCAGGATGCCTGGTGTCCTCCAGCCTCAGCAAGCCAGAGGTAGGCTCCTGCAGGGGGGTCTCAGAGAGGGGACAGAGACCCAGTGGTTCCAGGGGCTTAGAGTGGTCGTCTGGTGATCGGAAGGTTCCCGGTTCGATTCCCGGGCAGCGCGTCGAAGTGTCCTTGAGCAAGACACTTAACCCCTAATTGCTCCCGATGAGCAAGTTGGCACCTTGCATGGTTGCCTCGGCCATCGGTGTGTGAATGTGAGAGTGAATGGGTGAATGTGAGGAACAAAGCGCCTTGGATAAAAGCTGCTATATAAATTTACCATTTTCTACAGAAGAATGGGGAATATTTTAACTCACTAGGAGCTCGCCCAATGAGAGATGATATGACACTGACTAATGATCACCCTCTCTAATAGGATCTCCCCACCTACAGCATAGGCGGTTCACATTATTGTATTACAGAAAAGACATGCTAATTTGCACTGGAAAAAACAAATACCGTTAAATATCATTACACCATCAAAATAAGAAGCATAATAAAGTGATATCATATTTTGACCATCGCTCAGTCCTATGGTGATATCATACATTAACCATATCGCTCAGTCCTATGGTGATATCATACATTAACCATATCGCTCAGTCCTATGGTGATATCATACATTAACCATATCGCTCAGTCCTATGGTGATATCATACATTAACCATATCGCTCAGTCCTATGATGATATCATACATTAACCATATCGCTCAGTCCTATGGTGATATCATACATTAACCATATCGCTCAGTCCTATGGTGATATCATACATTAACCATATCGCTCAGTCCTATGGTGATATCATACATTAACCATATCGCTCAGTCCTATGGTGATATCATACATTATCCATATCGCTCAGTCCTATGATGATATCATACATTAACCATATCGCTCAGTCCTATGGTGATATCATACATTAACCATATCGCTCAGTCCTATGGTGATATCATACATTAACCATATCGCTCAGTCCTATGGTGATATCATACATTAACCATATCGCTCAGTCCTATGGTGATATCATACATTAACCATATCGCTCAGCCCTATACGGTGATATCATACATTAACCATATCCCTCAGTCCCATACGGTGATATCATATTCTGACCATATCCCTCAGTCCCATACGGTGATATCATATTTTGACCATATCCCTCAGTCCTACTGCTACGTTCATCAGGCTTATCCCTCAGTGGAGGAGGCTGGAGGGCTGAGGGAACAGTCTATCCTGCTGGATTGTTTGAAAACAAAAGTCTCATAAATAAGCTTCCAACAGTCAGCCAGCCAAGGCTTGAAACGGCTTGTACTTGTTTTGTACGAACGAACACACACACACACACACACACACACACACACACACACACACACACACACACACACACACACACACACAGACTCTTATAAGCTACGGCAGTCTACTCCCCCACAACCATCTCACTCTAGCTGTTTTGCCTCCAGGATAAGCCTTCTTGTTGCCTCTTTGTGAAACATACTGTGCAGTGTGCACACACACACATAAACATGTGTCGTACACGCACACAGGCTTCCAACAACGACCCCCCCCCCCCCCCCCACACACACAGCCATGCTGGAAGTGAGAGCTGGCCCGGAGCGAGAGTGGTGTGTGTTCTGCTCCCCGCGCTGGTGGCGGAGACACGGTTACGGCTCTACACTTTGATGTGGACCGGGGGGGGGGGGAGACCAGGCTCTGTGGGGGGGGGGGGTCTCTGATGCTAAGCACTGCAGGGTCCGGGTGCCTCGCGCTACTGGTGTCAGTTTAAATGACGACTGATGGGGTTGGTCTGAGGTGCTGCAGAGATCTTATTGGTCCAGGGAAAAAAAGGCTTATTTATTTATTTATTCCCCCCCCCCCCCCCCCCCCCCCCCTCAGCCACCACGAGAGACCACTTACCATCAAAACTAATGGGCTGTTTTTTTTTTATTTTTTTTTTAATAATAAAACATTTTATTCATATTTTTTATTTAAAACTCGTAACATTTTAAACTGCAGTGCAGAATTTATAAACAAACATCTGTTACATGCCAAATGAGTTTTACACAACATTGATTATTAAGCCCATCACCGCCAGCAGGGGACACATCCTGCTCAGTACACCAGGGTGGTGTCTGTCAGGACGTTCCCGCGGCAGTGATGTGATAGTGATGTCAACCAGCAATGATTGGTTAGTTTTCCAGAGCCCAGAGCAGAAGAGAAGAAGAACAACAACGACAACAACAACAAGAACAGTAGTGATGGAGTGAAATGGCTTGAAAAACCTAAGAAAAGAGACGTTTGTGGAGTGGAGTGGGCGCTCCAGATAAAAAGTAAACTCCGCGTTCAGAGGAAAGAATAACGTGTCGACGACGACGACGACGGTGTAATTACTCTCACTGCAAGACAACAACAAGTTCTGCACTGTGGCTTTCACCAGCGTAATCACGTTGAGATATCCATCGCCCAAGAAAGCAGCATACAGATGGTGTCACATATAGAGCGACATTAAAACAATCACAAATAGATACATGATGGTAGAAACACACAAGTGCCAAAGAGGAGAGAATGTCTTAAAATGTAAATGAAAAAGACAATTAAAAACACAGGCGCTTCATTGCAAGCAGCTGTCTTAATTTAAAACATAATGATCAATTCCAAATAAGAGAATCTAGCTTCAAATCTTTTTGTAGTAGGTTCCAGGAGAATGGAGCAGCATAGCTGAAAGCATGTCCCCCAGATTCAGTTCTCACAGTGGGAACAGGATACTGTGAGATATCATTTAAAGTTTTGTCATCTCGGATTGTAATGTCCGCCTCTTGGTTGTATGAGTAAAGAGTGCTTATGCAAGTTGGCAGCTGCGCAAGGATGGCTTTGTATACAAACTAGAGGTCAACCGATTAATCTGTGCCAATAGGACATTTAATAAACTATCGCTATTGGCAGAACTTGGCTCCGATAGTGACGGATGCACTGCAGCCTCCACACATCACTGTTTTGCATGTAGGGTCCAAACACAAAGTCACGGTGATGTCATCATGAATGAATCTTATCTCTAAGGATCCCTGCACAGTGAGTCTCAACTTCTCAAGTTTAAGATGCTGCATCACCTCTTAGCCACTGAGTCCAGCTAGTTTAAGATGCTGCATCACCTCTTAACCACTGAGTCCAGCTAGTTTAAGATGCTGCATCACCTCTTAACCACTGAGTCCAGCTAGTTTAAGATGCTGCATCACCTCTTAGCCACTGAGTCCAGCTAGTTTAAGATGCTGCATCACCTCTTAGCCACTGAGTCCAGCTAGTTTAAGATGCTGCATCACCTCTTAGCCACTGAGTCCAGCTAGTTTAAGATGCTCATCACGTCTTAGCCACTGAGTCCAGCTAGTTTAAGATGCTGCATCACCTCTTAGCCACTGAGTCCAGCTAGTTTAAGATGCTGCATCACCTCTCTTAGACACTGAGTCCAGATAGTTTAAGATGCTGCATCACGTCTTAGCCACTGAGTCCAGCTCCATAGATGAGGAGACTTCCAGTGAAGAAGCATCAGTCTCACAGTGTAACACATTTTGTTATCTGGAGTTTAGTTTCAGAGAGATTCTCATGGTTTTCCCCTCCTAGCATCTGGCTGAATTTCCATTTCAAAGACTGTTTTGCAGATTGAACTCCTGTAAGGGGACAGATTAGGACACTGTCAACATGAGTGTGCCAGACATCCTGGAGAAAGACTGCATCTGTCACATGTGGGATCTACGTTTGGGACCATTTTAGATTTTTCTTTTTTAGAGTGTTTAGTTTTTTTTTTTTAATGCAGGCGATGCAGAATTGACCATAAATCGAATAAGGCTGTGTCGTGCGCCAATTTAATTTAATTCGATTCGATTCGATTCTAATTTAGATTAGATTCAAAGATTGAGGCTCTATTACACCCCTTTCACTGCCTGTTCCCATCGCTGTGCCATCACAACCACCACCCATGCGAAATAAAAACATTTACAAATGAATAATATGGGAATCGTTTGGGGAGAATATACATTTTCACTGCATTTATTCTGCCTGCCAAGAGTTTATTTATATTTAAATGGACGTTAACTTTATAGAAGACGGCTTTATTCGTAAATGATGAACATGATATGGTCGCTGGTTATAAGTATGGCATTATTAATGCATTCATTAGACTGGAGATAACTGCTGCTCTTCTGAAAGCATGCCATCTCCGTTTTGCTAGAAGCAGGCGTCGTGCACAGACACGCTTAGAACCTCGTACGACTGTGGGCCAATGAACGCGTCGCACCATCTGAGGGACTCCTGATAACAATCTAAACAACCGTTGACCTTAGACTAAAGACAAACTTTGGTAACTGCCATACAGATATGCGGCCATAAATCGGCAACATACTTGTAAATTACATTAGACCACATCTGTCTGGGGTAAACATTGGAACAGCTGATTTTACAATGAGGCTGACGAGTGGCATTTAAGTCGTATCTGACCCATTTTCACTTTATCTCTCCCTCACAAAAGTTATCTCTCGAATAGATAACTCGACACTATCGGCTCCTCGTCTAGAATGGAGATAAGCCATTCACCGCTACTCTACTGCGTTCTCTCTTCAAATAATCGAGCCACGAAACATATCCATTCATGAAATGAAATCGCACACTTTAGGATCCTCCTCCTCCACCCCGGGACCATCCATCATGAACATTAATGGTGTGGAAGAGTGGCGTTGTCACGTTAATGGGACCGCGACAGAAGCTGATCCTAGCCAGTCATCATCATAAGCCACAGATCAGCACATCGCCCAGTGAGAACATATTCCAATGATGTAATACAGCAAATCACACGTTTCCAGATATTGTGTCTTGATATCAGGCAGACTATATAAAGGTGCTGTAAGTGGTATTCTTTTGTTTGTTAAAATAAGTGGTCTACATATGTTAAAATAATAGCTCTACAGTCTGACAGCAATCACTGATATAGAGTGGGTCTAACATGGGTCTCCCAGTCCTTCCGCTAAAATACACTGCAAAAATAAGAAATAAAAACGAGTTTTAAGAAAATGTGTCCTTGAAACAAGTCAAATAATCTACCAGTGCAGTAAACTAATTTGACAAGAAACAAGATTTCTTGAAATACAGTATGTAATATATCTCTCTCCTGATTGGATAAAGTGGGAAGGGATACCAGAACATTTATTTTCTGTTTACTGCAGAGTGGAGGGACTGGGAGACTCATGTTACTGACTCTATATCAGTGATGGCTGTTGGAATGTAGAGCTATTTAACACGCACAAAAAATACCACTTACAGCACTTTTTAACGTCTGCATCGTTTTTCCATGGTCACGTTTATCTCCGGCTTGACACAGCAGCCACTTATTCAATGTAATCTTAGTGCAACCAAAACAAAGTGAAACTTGTGTGATAGATTCAGAACTTTGGACCCCACAGCACGGTGTCCTTCTTATCGAGGATGTTGTGGATCGGGTAGAGATCTCTTCCAGCACAGTCCCTGCTGCTCTTCACGCTGGATGCCCACAGCTCCAGCTATAGTCATAACATCAATGCAGAGTCAAATGGGGCCACACTCCAGTCTGTACAAGCCCTGAGATAAATCCTCACACCTGCTTTGGCTTCACTGTGGAGTTCACTGTTTGGACAGTCCTCCCCATTTGACTTTGCATTAGTTTAGTGGCTAATTACATTTAGTCATTTAGCTGCCACCTTTATCCAAAGTGACTTAACACATTTTGAACAACAAGTTAGCAGGAGAGGGGTACATCTCTGGCAGCTAAGGGTCAGTGGCATTCTTCCATCAAGTCGTATCAAGCTTGTGTTGCACTCGGAGTGGATAGTAGTTTAGACATATTAGCATGATAGGTTTGGTAGTAGTAAGTATCGTAGCATATTAGTATATACATATTAGTATGATAGGTAGTAGACTACTACTACTAGTAGTATAAGTATAGTAGTATAGACACATTAGTATGATGGGTAGTAGTATACGCATAGTAGCATAGTAGTATAGACATATTAGTATGATGGGTAGTAGTACAAGTATAGTAGCATAGTAGTATAGCCATTAGTATGATAGGTAGTAGTACAAGTATAGTAGTATAGCCATTAGTATGATGGGTAGTAGTATATATAAGTATAGTAGCATAGCATAGTTGTAGACTTATTGTATGAGGTAGTAGTATAAGTACTGTATAGTAGCTAGGGCTGTACCGAATGTCAACGAAGCTTCGAATGTCTATAAAAAAGAAATGTACTTCATAATTTTTTTTTCTTTTTTTTTTTAAACTAAATCCTCAATTTGAATAAAGTGATTACTCTGATTAAATTAGTCTTTTTCTTTTATTAAATCAACTTTTTTTATTAAATCAACTCATCAGTTTCGTCAACATAAATAATCCAATAAGGGCATATGAAAATATGAAAGTGATGGTGACGTCTTATAGTATAATATTAGTGTAGCCTAATCTTTAACTGCATCTGTGAATAAAACCCCCATTGGTTTAAACGGATTGAATACACATTAAAAAAAAGAAAGATTTTTAATTAAAAATTAAATTTTTTAATGTTGATTTAGAATTCGAATGTCAACATTATGATCGAGGCTTCGAAGCATTCGGTACAGCCCTAATCGTAGCATAGTCGTATAGACGGTATGATGGGCAGTAGTATAAGTATAGTAGTATAGACATATTAGTATGATGGGTAGTAGTATTAAGTATAGTAGTATCTATAGACATTAGTATGATTGTTAGTAGTATAAGTACTGTATAGTAACATGGTAGTAAGGTACACAACGCTGCAGGTATCCAGTATGAAGAACAGCTTGTATTGTCCTGAGAACGGACTCTACTGATGGACAACACCGATGGGACGTAGGAGATGGTTCAAAATTCGGAACCCAACCCTTTAACACAGTCACACGCATTGACACCTGGGAGCTGCCCCTGCAGTACACCCACAGTCTGAACAGTTGGAGGCACGGTGCCTTGCTCAAGGGCACACTTGACCGTAGTTGCTGCGGGAGGGAGGGGCGAGAGACCTGTTAATCACCTCCTCCGTGCCCAGACTGTCACAGCCAGTGCAGAGATTGGTGCCTGCGACCTTCCAAGAACACGCCTGTGTCTCTCCCCTCAGGGGCTACCGTTGCCCCCGTTTGGTCCTCACAAGTACTGAAGTACAGGAACACACACATTTGTATGAATTTAATCATACACACACACTCACACACACACACACACACACACACACCCTCCATCAGCCCTCAGCCTGATGGATAGTGACAGGGTGCTGCTGACTGCTGGGCTTGTAGAGATGCGACTGTAGGGGGCTCCATCTGCCAACGGGCTCCTCTATCTATCTTTCCCTCTTTCTTTCTTTCTCTCGCGCTCTCCCCCCCCCCCCCCCCCCCCTATCTCATTTGGCATATTCTCTCTTTTTACTTTCATCTCTTTTTATATCCCTCTCTCTTCCTCTATATCTCCCTAATTGCGCCTCCCCCTCTGTCCATCTCTCTTTCTATCCCTCCCTCCCTCCTCTCTCCCTCTAGCCCTTCTCTCTTTCTCTCCCTCTATCTTTCTCTCTCCCTCCTATCTCTCTTCCTTCCTCCCTCTTTCTTCCCCTCTCCATCTCTCTTTCTACCACATCTCTCTCCCTCTAGCCCTCTTCTCACTCTCCCTCTCCCCCTATCTCTCCCTAACTCTCTCTTTCTCTTCCTCTAGCCCTCCTCTCACTCGCTCTCTCTCCATCACTCTCTTTTCCCCTCCTCTCTCTCCCTCTCCTCCCCTCTCGTTCTCTGCCTCTCCTCTCTTTCTCTCCCTCCCCTCTCCTCCCCCCTCTCTCCCCCCCTCTATCTCTCTTTCTCTCCATCTCTCTCTTTATCTCCCTCTCCTCCCATTTCTCTCTCCCTCTCCTCTCTCTCCCTCTCCTCTCTCTCCCTCTCCCTCTCTATCTCTATTATCACCTGTTGTCTCTCATTTGGCTAACGGAGTAGAACGAGGAGAGGACCCTTGTCTGCTCTCAGCCCACTGATCGGCTCCGACATCTCCTGTTATGATTTTGTTTTTGTGTGTTTTATTGTCAGTATGTGATTGTGTTTTGCACTTGTATATGTGCATGCCATTATGTATGTGTGTATGGTTTGTGCTTGTGTGTAAGTATGTATGTGTGTGTGTGTGTGTGTGTGTTGTGTTTGTACAGTCTGTATCGTGTGTGGCGTGTTACTGTGTCTCTGGGTTGTAATGAGTCTGTAATGTTGTCAAACAGCGACCTCTAGGCAAAACAGCCCCTCTTGGTTGGTACTGCACTTTGTTTACATTTTCTGGTTTTTGTCTGATGTGTGGGTTGGATTTCAGTGGGGGGAGGGGGAGGGGTTACTGCTGCTGGCCACACCTCAGGCTCTACCAAGAGAGGTCTGGAGAAACACACTGTATAATAAGTTACCAAACTCCAACCCACACATCAGACCAAAACTAAAACAAGTAAACAAAGCTCCCTACCAAGCAGGGATCTTTTGCCTAGAGGTTACTGTTTGATGGCGTTACATAGTCTACCTTTAAAAGTGTGTGTTTAGGTTGTCTGTGTGAATGTGGGTGGGGGTTTGTGTTAGTGGTGTGTTTGAATATGCATCGGTGTGTGTTGTGTTTGTGCTTATGTGTGTGTGTGTGTGTGTGTCTAGCTCACTCAGCAGAAGTCTTGTGTATCTGGCCTGCTCTCTGTAACCTGGGATAACTGGCTTTAGGGCACACTGCTCTTAACCCCCCCCCCACCACCACCACCACCACTCCACCCGCGGCGCTTAGCACCAGACGGTGTGATTGGTGCTTAGCAACCAGACGGTGTGATTGGTGCTTCCTGGGCCCCCTCCGACACCAGTCTGCTCGGTGATTAGGTGGCTGTGCCGCAGTACCATTGGCTGGCCTTCAACGGTAGCAGCCACTCACCTATTGAAGAGCCTGGAATGTGGAGTGGGGGGGGGGGGCGGGCTGTTAAGTGTGTGTGGTGTGTGTCTGTGTGCACTTTTGTGTGTGTGTGTGTGTGTGTGTGTGTGTGTGTGTGTGTGCATCTTCCTGTGTGTGCCGTATACGTGTTGTCAGATGGACATAATAGCTAAGAACAGCATTGTCTGCAGAAAGCAGGCTGTCACTTCAAAAGCCATGAGTCGCTGGAGAGGAGAGAGTGAGTGTGTGTGTGTGTGTGTGGGGGGGGGGGGGGGGTGATAGATAATAGATGGATAGATAGAAGGATGTCAGTGCCAATGTGGAGTGAGTCATGCTGGTGGGAGGAGCTAAATAGATGAGGGGGGAGGGCTGGACGATTAGGGTGGTGGTGAGGTAATGCCTCAGCCGAGGAATGATGTCATCCCATAACAGACCCCCCTCCCTGCTTATATACACACACACGCACACACACACACACACACACACACACACAGACACACGCACACACACACACACACACACACACACACACAGACACACGCACACGCGCAAATAAAACACACCTCTGCTGGCATGTGGTGTGAATGAATGAATGATGAATGAATGACTGAACGATGAGAGAATTTGATTGATCACCTCGTAATGGTTAAAGCGACCTGCAATAAGGCTCACCGGCTGCAGAGGAAATTAGATAGATCTAGAGTGCAATCTTTTGGCAGAACACCTCCCTTGCTCACCAAATTTTTTATTTAATTTTTTATTTTGGCTTTTTTTTTTTTTTATTATTCCCCTCCAGTCAAACTCCGTCTCTCCTCTCTCTGGTCTGCCGCCTCTAAGTGGAGCAGCGGTCTTGTGGGCCCACAGTGGCACATTAGCGGCTGGTGAGCACTGACGCTGTTTGACAGGCTCACTGGAGCGGAGAGCAGCCCCCGTGTCTGTACCCTCTGACCCCTGCAGGAGAGATGCCATAGTACCCTCTGAACCCTGCAGGAGAGATGCCATAGTACCCTCTGAACCCTGCAGGAGAGATGCCACTGTACCCTCTGAACCCTGCAGGAGAGATGCCATAGTACCCTCTGAACCCTGCAGGAGAGATGCCATAGTACCCCCCTGAACCCTGCAGCAGACCTACCATAGTACCCCCCTGAACCCTGCAGCAGACCTACCATAGTACCCCCCTGAACCCTGCAGCAGACCTACCATAGTACCCCCCTGAACCCTGCAGCAGACCTACCATAGACCTCCATATCATGATTGTGTCCTGATATGATCCCACCGACAGAGGATAACATCATCCTAGTGAATTAGCACCCGGTCATAACGCAGAGCGATATTGGCTCCCTGTGGACTGGCCGCCAGCCTAGAACCTGTCCAAATATGTCAAATCGGACCTAAACCGTCCGTCCGGTCCCACGACGCGGCCCTAATGGACCCGGTGTAATGTCTCTCCGCGCCGGGGTGTATAACGTTCTTTAAGATACAGCCGTCGGAGAGAGAGAGAGGCGGTTAATAATTCACCTGCGGGGTGGGAAGCCGCTGGCGCTGCTCTTTCCGCCGCCGCTGCTGATACGATACGACATTATAGTAATGAAGGTAATCAAGCGGAAGTCTGGGATGGGAATTGGAATAACGTGCTAGTTGGGCCCCCGAAGGCCGCCGGTTAAGTGCTTCCTAAAGCTGCCGACGGGAGAACTCGGCAGGGCAGAGTCTAGACGATCGGTAGTCGTTTGATCAGTCAATGAAGGAATCAATGGGTTAATGTGCATGTGTGTGTGTGTGTGTGTTGGAACAGCGGGCCAGATCAGAGGCAGGGATTAAAGTATCGGCATAAGAATGAGTCATCCAAAGCTTTGAGAAGTTCCCCCCCCATTACACCCCCGCCACTACACACACACACACACACACACACACACACACACACACACACACACACACACACACACACACACACACACACACACACACACACACACACACGCACACTCCCCGGTGCACCAGCCAGCCCACATGGTGTGATGTACGGGTCAGGTTGTCACCCCCCCCACCCCCCCCCCCCCCCCTCCTCCTGTGTCCACTAGCTAAATGTATCCTCCTTTCTTCTCCTCCGGCACCTCTCTAATGAGATGACCTCACCTCTGTCCAGGTTCCGCTGTAAATCATTCCTATCACAAAGCCCCTGTTCCTGCTGTCTGTCACTCTTTCTCTCTGTGTGTCTGTCTCTCACTGTCTCTCTGTTTCTCTCTGTCTCTCACTGTCTCTCTGTTTCTCACTGTCTCTCACTGTGTCTCTCTGTGTCTCTGTTTCTCTCTGTCTCTCACTGTGTCTCTCTGTTTCTCACTGTCTCTCTGTTTCTCTCTGTCTCTCACTGTGTCTCTCTGTTTCTCACTGTCTCTCTCTGTCTCTCTCTGTCTCTCTCTGTCTCTCTGTTTCTCACTGTCTCTCTCTGTCTCTCACTGTCTCTCTCTCTGTATCTCTGTTTCTCACTGTCTCTCTCTGTCTCTCTCTGTCTCTCTCTGTCTCTCTCTGTTTCTCTCTGTTTCTCACTGTGTCTCTCTGTGTCTCTCTGTGTCTCTCTGTTTCTCACTGTCTCTCTCTGTCTCTCTCTGTCTCTCTGTTTCTCACTGTCTCTCTCTCTGTCTCTCTCTGTCTCTCTCTGTCTCTCTCTGTTTCTCTCTGTTTCTCACTGTGTCTCTCTGTGTCTCTCTGTGTCTCTCTGTTTCTCACTGTCCTCTCTCTGTCTCTCTCTGTCTCTCTCTGTCTCTCACTGTCTCTCTCTGTCTCTCTCTGTCTCTGTCTCTCACTGTGTCTCTCTGTCTCTCTCTCTCTCTCTCTCTCTCCCCCCCCTCATTGGCTCGACACTATGGGGTTAAAGCAGGATTAGGCAAAGTGCTGGCTGGGTTGTTTATGATGATGTCATCTCTTCACCACCCCCGCACGGAGTCTTTTTGGGCAGACACACACACACATGCACACACACACTGTCTGTATCTGTTTGTGTAAGCTGAATGCGCTCATCAAGATGCAGGTTAATTACTGAGCTCTTAGTTATGTAACGGTTCCTTCCAAGCTGTTGGATCTGGTTCATGTCTGAGGGGGAGGAAGCTGCTGTTGTTGTTTTGTGTGTGCGTGGGGGGGGGGGGGGGGGGGGGGGTAATGTGTGTCAACAAACATGTGTGTTGTCTGCGTGGGCAAGTGGTTTTATTTCTTTGTGTTATTGTTGAAATGCACTTTTTCGAACCATAAAAGTGACTTGCTCATGATGACTAATCCTATACTGTCCCCTATCTACCCTCTCTTCCCTCTCCGTCTCTGCTCTCTCTCTGTTTCTCTCGCTCTCTGTCTGTCTGTTTCTCTTGCTCTCTCTCTCTATCTTGCTCTCTCTCTCTCTCACTCTCTGTCTGTCTGGTTCTCTCGCTCTCACTCTCTCTCTTGCTCTCTCTCTCTCTCTCACTCTCTGTTTGTCTGTCTGTTTATCTTGCTTTCTCTCTCTTGCTCTCTCTCTGTTTCTCTCACTCTCCTCTCTCTCTCTTGCTCTCTTTTGTCCATCTATCTGAACTATTTTTCTTATATTTTCCCCCTCCAGGTATTTGGGAACAAGATGTTTATCCCGTCTCTGGACGGGGCTCTGTTCCAGTGGAACCGGGACAGGGAGAGTATGGAGGCCGTGCCTTTCAGCGTGGAGTCCCTCCTGGAGTCGTCCTACCGCATCGGAGAGGACACCGTCCTGGTCGGGGGCAAGTCCCTCACCACCTACGGCCTGGGAGCCTACAGCGGCAAGGTCAGGGGGCGCAGCTAACCACACCTCATTCACCCGTGTTTAACCCTTTCACTATCACACTACAGAAGGTTACCCTTTCACTACCACACTACTGAAGGTTAGCCTTTCATTACCACACTACAGAAGGTTAACCTTTCACTACCACACTACATAAGGTTAACCTTTCATTACCACACTACACTACCACACTACGGTTAACCGTCTGTAGTGTGGTAGTGAAAGGGTTAACATGAATCCTATCGTTCCGTTATGAGGAGGACATGTGATAATCAAACATAAAACTCACCACTGTGCTCTGTGTCTCAAGAGCTCAGCTGCATCACCCCCCTCCCCCCTCCCCCACCCCCCACCCCTGACAAACTCCAGCGGATGAGGTCACCCGGAGGAAGAGCAGACCTCTAGTGAACAGTAGACACTATGTCTTAAAACGATTTATTTAACGTTCCTTGTGTTGGGCTCTACTACTACTAGAGTTGAAAGTAGCAGAGGAAATAGAGTCTGCGGGTCACTAGAGGTCTGCTCTCTACCGCGTCACATCGGCCAGCGGAGTCCCTCAGGGCTGAGCTCTAGAAACACAGAACTAGTGATGCACCGATGTGAAAATTGTGGCCAATACCGATAACCGATATTAATATTGCTGTTCTGGCCGATACCGATATTTACCGATGTCGATATCTCTGTATAGAAAACACTTTTTTTATGAAATAAATAGCTATTTTCCAAAAACTTTTTTTTTTTTTTTTTTTTTACTTATTTTCAGAAATGACTGATATTTTTAAACTATTTAAGGCCAAAACATGTTTTTAAAAAATTATAATAATTTAAAGATTTTTTTTTATCTGCCCATATCGGCCCTATCTTTATCGGACCGATACCGATGTGTAAAAAAACTGCCATATTGGCAGATATTATATCGGCAGCCGATATATCGTGCATCACTACACAGAACACGTTCCGGTTTTATTTCCGATTGTCATATTCAGTTAATTATATTGTTCACACTGTTATTTTCTCATATTTCTTTATATTCTGATAAAATTGTATTGCCTATATTTATGTCTCTCTACTATTACCCTGCCCTAACCGTTCCCCCATCCCCATGCTGCTATGATATAGAATAGAATAGATGCCCCAATGATGATGACCCAATGTCCCCAAGGGGGTCAATAAAGGGACATCTCATCTCGTCATATCTTATTACAGAAACATGCATTTCAAATAAGTTATAATTGTATGAAGCATGAATTATGGCACATTTAAATGTAGTACGTTATAATTTGTTGGCTTGTGATGAGAGATTTCCCTACAGGGCCACCCTTACAGGATCCACCAAATACCACATGTGTATTAGAAAACCTCCGCTGGTCTCGAACTGACCGGCCGCTTGATGGATCTGAATGACCTCATGTTCTCTCCCTGGTCCTCTGTGTGTCCCACAGCTCCGCTACATCTGCTCCGCGGTGGGCTGCAGCCGCTGGGGGGAGGAGGAGCTGGAGCCTGAGGACGTGCTGCTGCTGCAGAGGACCCAGAAGACGGTGCGCGCCGTGCGGCCGCGGTCCGGCCTGGAGAAGTGAGTCTCCATCAGCAGCAGCTGCAGTTGTCTGTTATTATTAGTTTGTTAGTAGTTTATTAAGGGATATTTCGGACATTTGGACATTAACACATTCCCCGCCAATCCCGTTGTACAGCGTGTTTGCCGGCCATGCGAATTCTGCCAGACCACGCTGTACAGCGTTATTGAGATCATATTTCATTTTTTATCCATCAACCCTCCCTAGACCGACAAGTGGGGGGCACATGCGAGCAACGACCAGGAAGGGGAGGGGGGGAATTGGCACGACTAAATTGGGATGGGAGAAAAACACAGAAAAACAGGTGGAGAAAAAGTGGATAAAAAAATATATATATTAGGCGTTAGTCTTATCGTTCTGTTGCGAGGAGGACCATGTGATAATGTAACTCGCCGGCCTGTCCTGCGTCTCGAGAGCTCAGCCGCATTATCGCCACCCCGAAAAACTCCTTGACTGGGTGACGTCAGCGAGAGGAGAGCAGACCCCTGGTGAACTGCAGACACTCAACCGTTTCCTCAACCTGAGTTTTGATGCGGTGCCACCGGCGTACTCACGAGTCCCGCGGTCAAGCGGTCTGGCGCGGCTCCTGATTTGATTCATAATATTGGAACCAGCCCCAGTGTGAGGTGGTGTCACGCTGGGACCGGTTCCAACACATCACGTCACTCTGAAGAAGCACAGGGAGGAATATGCGCTGCCTGCGGTATTCACTCAGAACCGGGCCAGAACTCCCACCACGGGACCGCTGAGTATGATGATAATGGCATTGCATCAGCTGCACTAGTATTTCATACCACTCAGTGTCCTCAAATCCAAACTATTCTCCAAGCTGGTCTTCCTTCTCTGTTTAGGTGGAACCTCTCTCTTTCCTAAATTATGTTCTTTCTTCTCTGTTTAGGTGGAACCTCTCTCCTAAATTATGTTCTTCTCTGTTTAAGTGGAACCTCTCTCTCCTAAATTATGTTATTTCTTCTCCGTTTAAGTGGAACCTCGCTCTCTCCTAAATTATGTTCTTTCTTCTCTGTTTAAGTGGAACCTCTCTCTCCTAACCAGTGCTCTTCCTTCTCTGTTAAGATAGAACTTCTCTCTCCTAAGCAGCGTTCTTCCTTCTCTGTTAAGATGGAACTTCTCTGGGGCGGCTAGGTGGTGCAGTGGGCAAGGCGCTCACCTCCAATGCTGGAGACGCTGGGTTCGAGCCCAGCTCTCCACATTGCTTTCAGTTTGGCTGGTCGTTCATACTAATACATTTGGCAGTATTAGGGGGTGGGAAACTGATGGGTGGGGATCGGACGTTGTGGACAGCGACTCCTACAGGTCGGTTGGTGCGCCTGCGCAGTAGAATCAGGAAGCGACGGGGGCGGCGTCCCTCCAAAGCGCAGACCCCTGACGCTGAAAGATCGCGCTGTGCAGGTGAAAAGATGCGACGGCTGTTACCTCGAGTACCGGAGGGGACTCGTGCTATGTATGGCTTCGTCCACATTGCAGCCGGCTTGTGGGAGGCAAGAAACAGCGTTCGAGACAGGGGAGGGTTGAATTGGACGATACGAAATTGGGATGGGAGAAAAATAGAAAATGGGAGAAAAAGTGGATCCAAAGATGGAACTTCTCTCTCCTAACCAGTGTTCTTCTTCCTCTGTCCAGGTGGAACTTCAGCGTGGGGAGCTTCGAGCTGAAGTTCGTCCCCGACGTGCAGTCCGGGCTGAACTTCCTGGAGGGGGATGTGGCGAGCGGCGACATGTGGAGGGAGGTGCGCCGGGAGAGCCAGCGGATCATCACGGAGGAGCCCAAGGAGCGGGAGCAGCAGCAGGACCACCAGCAGCACAGCCTGGACGTGGTCATCAAGGTGTCCGTCCCCGACTGGAAGGTGATGGCCTTCAGCACCAAGCCTGGAGGACAGCTGGTCTGGGAACATCAGGTGAGAACCTACCGGACCCGTATTTACTGATCTAGGATCAGACTGCTCGGGTCACATGATGACCCATATACACCTCACTATGACTTATGGGCCAATCTGGTCTCAGATCAGCACTCCTACTTCTAGATGCTTACAATGTAGTTATTCATCTTTTTTATGTTAAAAAACTGTCAGGTAAGGATTGTCAATATTGGTCTAATATCGTATGTCTAGTCATTATTATTGTGAGGAAAAGTCCGAGTTTTTTTCCAAATTAAGGCTAATATTACGTTTTGATGGCATAATTATGTTATGCACTTACTGTCACTTTGCATACCGTAGGTTTAGGCAAACTATAGGGAGGTGTAGTCTGACGTCACTTTAGTTTCCCGCGCGGTCCACCCGTATAGGGATTTATCATTGGGAAAATGTATTATCGGCTATTGTAATAATGCTGCCACATGAACATTGGCAAGCTTTCCATTTTTGCACAAAATGAGTTCCCTTCCATCACTAACATTATTGTTTAAGCATTTTTGGTTGAAATAAAATAACACGTAATTATTTTACGATTTAATTGCGAATTGTTTCATGTTGAGCTATAGATTGTGGATGGATACACACAGAAAGGTACACCATGCCAATGTTCATGCTTTATTTGTTTTAAAACGAGACGATTTAGAAATGTGTCCGTTGGAAATACATTGCAATTTCAAGCGAGGTGGACCGGCCAGAAAACAACAATGGCGTAACCACTACACACCTCCCTATTATATAATTATACCCCTGACAAGGTGATCTGTGGGCAGAAGAAGTTTGAAAACACTGACGTTGTTATGATAGATGAGTTTCTCTACGGAGATCAATAATGTATGTGCTCTCTACTCATAACCTCCGTGTCTGTCTGTGTGTAGTTCTGCACGCCCATCGCCTCGGCCTGGCTGGTGGGTGGGGGTAAAGTGACGCCCATCAGCCTGTTCGATGACACTGCCTACAGCAACCAACAAGAGACTGAGGAGGAAGAGGACGATGACATCATGGAGGAGGCCAGGGGGGCCACTCAGTCCAGTGTTTACCTGGGTAAAACACACACACACACACACACACACACACACACACACACACACACACACACAAACCAACCATATTTAAGTTCAGCAAATTAATCGCCTTTATCATTAGTTCAACTTAATGAATTTGTCCTTGGGAATTTTGTCTAGGATCTTTGATGGTTTTTAGTAGGGATGTCCGATATTATCGGCCGACCGATATTATCGGCAGTAAAATGTGATATCGGAAAATATCGGTATCTGTTTAAAAAAAGAAAAAAACAATAACAATATTTGTTATATATATCCAGTGAAATGATTAGTTACCTGAAATTATTCCGTTTTTTGGGGTGGGAAACCCTGCATACCATATCGGTTGATATCGGTATCGGAAATTAAGAGTTGGACAATATCGGAATATCGGTATCGGTAAAAAAAAGCCAATATCGAGCATCCCTAGTTTTTAGGGCTTTAAGTAATTTTCTGTAACAACGGTAGTCATTTTGAATGAGTTTGGTTCCCATGGCGAGAGACTACATTTCTCCTTTAGAGTCCATGCTTTGTGAGCAGTGATGGATTTGAATGGATTTGCCATATAACCGGTCTATTATCAATTACCCTCCAGTACTGGGCGGGGCCACGCACTGCTATAACACATCATTGACAAGGAACACAGACACACTTTCACAGCGTTGTAGGCAGCGATGACCTCGACTAAATTAATTCCCTTAATTGATTCAATCGACAAATCTACAAACCTCCGTTTGTGTGGTTCCCCAGGGATGTACCAGGGCCAGCTCTACCTCCAGTCCTCGGTCAGGAACGTGGAGAAGTTTCCCTCGTCGTCCAAAGCGCTGGGCGAGCGTGACGTCATCCCCCTGCCCACCGTCAAGTGGAAGCCCCTCATCCGTGAGTCCGACTCTGCACGGCACCACACTGTGCCTCAGGGTTCCACCAAAACCATGGTCAAATCTATTAGCACTACTGTTTTTTTTTTTCATACACAGAAATACTACAGTGCACACTATAGATTTACCACAGAAAGAACTGTAGTGATTCACAGTAGCATTTCAGTACATGAATATTTAGAAATGTATGGTGAATCACTGCAGTATTAGCTGTGGTTTTACCATAGTGAGGGAGAATAATTCCGCAACTCTTGGAGGCCGAGAGGTTCTAAAAACGATGTTCCGTATTCATATAATTAATAGAACATCCATTGGGAAAAAAGTTATGATGATAAATAAAATCTTGATGATCAAATGGTGGAACATTCACTTTAAACACTTTTATCTTGTTTATTTATTTACACTTTACAAATTTGCACTACCTCTTCTACTTCATTTTTGCATTTAGTTTTATGCAATTTGTACTTTAGTTTGTATATTGTATATGTTGTATAGTGTTTGGTCTTTATTCTTTAACTTTTTTACTGTATGAAGCACAATCATCAGGGTCATACAGAACTAAGCATTTCACTATAATGTACATGTACCTTATATGTGACGAATAAAACAAAACTTGAACTTGGATGCACCAATACCACCTTGTCACTACAGTCTGAGTCCTGAGATTTAAATTGTTATTAGTCAATAATAAAGAGTTCAGATCCATTGCTTTTACAGTAAATAGCATTAGTTTGGGGTCATTGAACAAAAAAAATTAAGATATAATACATGTTTCTCCATTAGAGAGATATAATATACCTCTGTGTGCCAGAAATGCAGAAAATCAAATCACTTTGATTTCTCATACATCGCTAAGGGTATGCTTGGTATTGTATTGTAGTATTGTGTAATAACACTCCCATACAATACCTTGTTTTTAACTCTGTACCAGCTCGATATCTGATGCCAGTATCCCTGCATCCCAAGATGAAATGTTTTTGGGAGCGGTCCTTCAGTCAGTCAGTTCATTTGTAAATAATTCAGTTTCCCAAAGGTATAATCCGCACTACGACGGTCGGAACACTCTCTCTGATGCCGCTGTCTGTCTCTCGTACAGATTCTCCCTCGAGGACGCCCATCCTGGTCGGCACCGACGAGTTTGACAAGTGTTTGAACAACGACAAGTTCTCCCACGAGGAATACAGCAACGGCGCCCTGTCGATCCTGCAGTATCCTTATGGTAGGTAAACCTGTGTCCACATGGTCGTGTCTTTTTCCAGTTGTTCTCAACCAGGAGGAGACGACCTCTGAAGCTTTCAGAAAGTCACGGTTGTCTGACTGAACAGCGACGGCAAGTTATCGTCCCGATCAAAGCTCTTCAGGGACGGCGTGAGGGCCGACATCCTTCGCTTGGTTTAACCCTCTAAAGATGTGTGTTGCCCCCCCGCGCCACTAGACATGTTTTACAAAACATTAAATATATTTGGAACCGTTTGTGATAAGATTCGCCTTAAATTGTATCTGAATCGGGAGATTCTCTTCTTTCTTTTCCCTTTTTTTTTTTTTTTTTCTTTTTCCCCCTCCTTTTCCCGATTTTTCTCCCATCCCACTGTTAGGCGTTATGCCAATTCCCAACCCCCTTCCTGGTTGTTGCGCACTTTCCCCTACTGTTGGTCCGAGAGGCCGGAGACTGTCACATGCTTTCCTCCGACGCATGTGCAGCCAGCCGGCAGCCAGCCTGGCAGCGCAGATTCTCACCGGGAGAGTGTAACGTGTGGAAGGTCGCACTACCTCTCTCCAGATCCTACCCTCGCTGAGCAGGCGCCCCGACCGAACTGTCGGGGTCGCTGTCCACAACGCCCAGGACCCACCCACGGCTCCCCTCCCCCTAACTCAGCCAAACGAGTTAGTATAGCGATCAGCCCGAGCCAAGGCAATGCTGACTCTCCGGGAGTCGAGACCGCAGCCTCTTGCATTGGTGACGAGCACAATCTCCGCTACGCCACCTGACCGCCTAGATTCTCTTCTTTCTGACTTCAAAGTATCTCTCTATGTAAATGGTGAATGGTGCATTTTTTATAGCAGCTTGTATCCAAAGCGCTTTACAATTTATGCCTCACATTCACCCATTCACTCACACATTCACACACCGACGGTGGAGGTGACCATGCAAGGTGCCAACCTGCTCATCCGGAGCAGTTGGGGGTTAAAGTGTCTTGCTCAAGGACACTTCAACTCGCTGCCGGGAAGAGCCAGAACCGGGAATCTTCTGATTACCAGATGACCATCTCTACTTCCAGAGCCACTTTTTCATGAATCATTGACCTTTATCAACAGATTTTGACAGTTTTCTGAAGTTAAGACCACTAACTGAACCCTTGTACTGAAGAACCATTGAACTCCTTTTAAAATGTTTTGGACAGCGGTTGTGAAGTCAATCCAAATCACTTGGGTGTATGCATGTGATATCTCACCCAAGAAACTACTCAACCTCTACTGGTGCAAATGTATAGGTGATTACATTGTACATTACTATTGCACTTTACTGTTACATTTGCACTCTGGTTGGATGCCAAACTCATTTTCGTAATAAAGTTAGATAATAAAGTTTGAAAACTTTGTTCCTCTGAAAACAAGAGTTCTACGGTTCTCTGTCTGAGGCGCTCCCTTGACCTCCACTCTTCTCTCCCCAGATAACGGCTACCAGTACCCGTACAGCAAGCGGTACCGGGGGAAGCGCACCAGCGCGGTGAGCGTGATCAAGAGGGCCGGCGCCGGCAGAGAGAGGAAGGACCCCTTCCTGCTGCTGCCCTGGTGGAAGGAGATCCTGGGGACCATCGTCTTCTGCATCGCCGCCACCACCTACATCGTCCGCAAGTTCTTCCACCCCACCGCGCCGGTCCCCTACGTGAGGGTAAGTGTGGCCGTTAGGGGTGTCTTAAATACTTCCAAGCTTCGTTCGATGGGCATGGGATTCGAATATGAAAATAAAATTCGAATATATTAAAAAAAAAAAGAATAAAAGTTTAATTTTCATTTTAATTTTTCCAAAATCAACTCTGCCTCTCTTTGTTAACTACAACAAGCAATGCTGTTTGTTATTTAAGATGAGTGCTGTTTGTTATTTAAGATGAGTGCTGTTTGTTATTTAAGATGAGGTCGGACTCTGCACTGACAGATCTCAATATCTAAATAACTGTATCTCAATCATTTTTGCCCAGTGACCGTGAGGCGTGAGCTAATTGTCTACATCAGGGGTGTCCAACCTTTTTTGAACCAAGATCTACTTTTTTATTTACCACCTAGCCCGAGAGCTACCAGCCAAAATTGTATATTGTAAGCCATCATTTGAGGCTTTATAAAAGCAGCATAATGAACACAAATCTGTGAGTGCCGAGTCTGACCTCATCTTAAATAACAAACAGCATTGCTTGTTGTAGTTAACAAGGAGAGGAAGAGTTGATTTAGCAAAAAAGAAAAAAAAAAATTAATACTCGAATTTTATTAATCAAGATCTACTTGAAATCAGCCCGCGATCTACCTGTCGATCGCGATCGACTGGTTGGGCCCCACTGGTCTACATCTACTATTATTTATTCTACTATTTATTATTAATTAAAATAATGGATTGGATTGATATTGCTCTTTAGTAAGCCAATAGTTAAAATAACATAACAGAGTTGCCTCAACATTTTTAACCTATCTCCCCGTCCCATGCCTCGTGCGTTTCTGAGAATGTCACCCGGCAACGTTGCTAAAACGGGTTATTTTTTATCACAAACTCTTTTTAATAAATAGCTTAACGTTTGAAATCGTTTCTTTATTTTTCCTCTCTGGCCCCCGTCTCCCACAGCAACGGAAGGAGTCGGAGACGCAGTGCCAGACAGACAGCAAGTTTGACCTTGAGGTTGAGGAAACCAAAGATCCGGTTTCCATGGAAACTCGCTCCAGCGAATATGTGTCCAGGTACAGCATTAACATACTGTAGACCTAGTTACAAGTTTGCTCCATTAAACGGCTCACCGTAACACAGGGTACCTGCATGCAACACTAACCCCAATACCTGTGGGGGACTGGGTGGAGGGGAGGGGAGGGGAGGGGAGGGGAGAGGAGAGGTGGGGGGGGAAGGGCTTTCTCTAATGAAAGTCACCAGAGAGTCCCACTCTTTCAAGGTGTAGCTCCACAGAAACAGCCACTGTTACCATGGTGACCGCTGGTCTTCCTGGCTGCTTGGATAGGACTGCGCTGAGATGGGGGGTAGGGGGTGGGGGGGGATATGAGGCATGCTACTGTTTGATTGGATAACTCAGCTGTTTGCTGTCAAATAAATGACCTTGTCCCCGACGGCCCCGCCCCTGCTCATTGCCGCCCTGCCCAATAGCATCTGTCATGGGATGGGGTGGGGTGTGTGTGTGGGGGGGGGGGTGTATCACCTTACATGGCCGTCAGCACATTGCTGAAATGTTTCTCTATGGGACCATCCATGTTGACTCAATCAACAGTACTAATCTGTGGTCCACCGCTGACCTCAGAGCAGCTGATCAATGATCATGTTTACATACCGGGACTGAATAATGAGCTTGATGATGCAGCGAGCGAGATGAGAGCCGGGATGACTTTATCCTGCAATAAAAATAGGTTGCATTTAGTTTATTTTCTTCCGTCATCATCATACACACACACTTTTGATCCACAGAGACACATGGATATGCTTGCATACATACATACATACATACATACATACATACATACATACATACATACATACATACATACATACATACATACATACATACATACATACGTACCGTATACATACACACACATGCATATACACATTCACACACACATACCCATTTACACACACACACACACACACACACACACACACACACACACACACACACACACACACACACACACACACACACACACACACATATATATACATATACACACACACCTCCCTTTTTAAAAGCTGTACCACAACCAGTACCAGTTGCTTGGGTTGAGAATGACTCTAAATAAAGCCAGTGGCGATCAGAGCAGCTGAGGCAGCCTGAGGCAGCAGTCAGGACGACAGGGAGGGGAGATGGAGGAGATCAGGAATGAAGTCCTAACCGCGTCGGATGGACCCACACTCATCTCCAAAATGAATTCCCCAACCCCCCTGGGGTGCCAGGACATTAATTCCTGAGGCGGGGAGGGCATGCTGTCCCACAAATAGATCTACGCCCGATAGAAGTCTCGAAGGAACGCTCCCAACATTTTGGGAAATACACTTATTTGCCACCTTCCCCAGAGTCCAGACGAGAAGATCGATATCAATTTCATCTCCGTGCCTCAGTTTTGGAGTTGCTTTTCGGAAGTTGAATTTCTTCACTTAGGCTAGCTGCTCCCTACCGCTTCCGGTCCTTATGCTGTGCTAGGCTAGCTGCTCCCTACCGCTTCCAGTCCTTACGCTGTGCTAGGCCAGCTGCTCCCCACCGCTTCCAGTCCTTATGCTGTGCTAGGCCAGCTGCTCCCCACCGCTTCCAGTCTTTATGCTGTGCTAGGCTAGCAGGCACCTGGACCTCTCTCTCGGGCTACTGGACATGTAGATAAAACCTCTGTGGACGGGAGTCAGGATCATTGTGGAGGAAAGTGAAGGTGAGGGAGGAAGGTGGAGGTGAGGGAGGAAGGTGGAGGTGAGGGAACCAGATGTACCACGTGCTTCTAAAATCTTTCCCAGAACCCCCCCGGGGGGCAGGGAAGAGGGATGCCTGGGGTTATGCAGTCTTGCAAATATATCCGGGATGATTAATCATCAAATACACCCTCATATTTCTAGAGAAAAGGGAGGGGGGGGGAAACAAAACAAAAAAATTTCAACCCCCCCGGGGAGCAGGGTGCGAAACCCTACAAATAGACTGAGGCTGATGTGTATCTAATTTCTCAGAGGAGAGGAGAGCGGGGCCTGTGTTTTATCACATATCTTCAATTAGGAGTGCTCATCCCAGACCGGATTGCCTCATAATAAGTCATTGTGACTGTGTATACGATCCTGTGACCCCAGTACTGATCCTAGATCAGTATTCTGCTATTCCTGGAAGTGTAATAAATACGGCCCGTGAATGAGGTCCTGTCGTGCCACTTCTAAACATTTGATATTGAGGGATTCTTGCGCTCTCTTGAGTGAAAGGGAATGCCAGGAAATATTGGAGAGAGGGAGAGAGAGAATGGTATGGGACATACTGAAGGAAGGCCATACTCTGGGAGAGAGAGATGGAGAGAGACACACACAGAGAGAGAGAGAAAGAGAGAGAGAGAGAATGGTACAGTGTGTACAGTATGGGACATACTGATGATCATGCTCCGAGAGAGAGAGATAGAGAGAGGGATAGAGGGAGGGAGAGAGGGATGGTATGGGACGTACTGAAGGTCATGCTCCAGATTGGAACCCAGTGGGATGCCCCCTCCTAGTTTGCTGAAGGAGTTGTTAGTTATTATTAGTAATTACTTTAAAATAATGAGCACATCTCTGGCTTTTTAATAATAAGCGCTGCATAAATAAATAATGAGCACATCTCTGGCTTTTTGATAATAAGCACTACATTAAAAGAGGTCTTTCTACACTCTTTTGATTGTTTTCCAGGGGGTCAATAATGTGGCAAACACAATTTTAACATTTGAATAACTAGCCAAGGACAGCCCTACTAGAACCCATATTGATTTAATAATTAGCGAAAGACTAGTTCTAGAACCCACAACGCTTTAATAACTAGCAGCTCTAGAATGGTAAATGGTAAATGGCTGCATTTATATAGCAGCTTTTATCCAAAGCGCTTTACAATTTGTTCCTCACATTTTACACATTCACTCACACATTCACACACCGACAGCGGAGGCAAGCAACCATGCAAGGTGCCGACCTGCTCATCGGGAGCAGTTAAGGGTTAAGTGTCTTGCTGCCCGGGAGGAGAGGGAATCGAACCGGGAACCTCCGGATAACCAGACGACTGCGCTACCTACCCAGCCACTGTCGCTGTCACTGTCATAACTAGCAGCCCTAGAACCCACAGCGCTTTAATTACTAGCCGAGGAGAGCCCTAGAACCCACAGCGCTTTAATTACTAGCCGAGGAGAGCCCTAGAACCCACAGCGCTTTAATTACTAGCCGAGGAGAGCCCTAGAACCCACAACACTTTAATTACTAGCCGAGGAGAGCCCTAGAACCCACAGCGCTTTAATTACTAGCCGAGGAGAGCCCTAGAACCCACAACACTTTAATTACTAGCCGAGGAGAGCCTTAGAACCCACAGCGCTTTAATTACTAGCCGAGGAGAGCCCTAGAACCCACAGCGCTTTAATTACTAGCCGAGGAGAGCCCTAGAACCCACAGCGCTTTAATTACTAGCCGAGGAGAGCCCTAGAACCCACAGTGCTTTAATTACTGTATAATACTGTACCAATATGGTGTAGAATAAATAGTATGATTTAGTTATATTATAATAAAATAGAAATTAGATAATATATAGAAGTATAATACATTATATAAGTGTGTGTGTGTGGGTGTGTGTGTGTGTAAATGAATTAACCTAAATATGTAGTTTGACTGATAGATAGACAAAATGGGTTTATTTATGTTGATTTAATTTGGTTGTGTTGATGTTAAATTTTTATTTATTTTTTGCAAAATGGGTATATTCTGTTTGGTTTTACACAATATGTCTATGGGTGTGTTGTACGTGTGTAGGGGCAGGTATATATAAGATGTTTTCTTCTTCCTGTTCCTTTCGGCCATGGTATTTTTTGTGAATTATGTGAATATGTACTGTTGGACTGTGGTGATTCCATGTACGAATAAATAAATGATGATGATGATTACTAGCCGAGGAGAGCCCTAGAACCCACAACGCTTGAATAACGTACTGTAGTCATGCTCTGTAGGCACGTTACGTAGTGTCTCTACATGATGCCTCTACCTTCTCAGAGTAGGAGAGGCCATCTCTCATCTCTAACCAAGTCTCCTCAGTCATTCAGTGTCTCCGATGTTCCATGTTACTTTGTCAGGTTTGATGTATACGAGCCACTACGATACACTCTGATGATTCTCTCTCTCTCTCTCTCTCTCTCTGATGAGTGACCTCTGGCCTCTCCTGGCGTGCAGAGGGAGGACCTTGATCATCCCTCTCACTCCCTGCCTCTCTCTCTCTCCCCCCCAGGTACCTGACGGACTTTGAGCCGGTGCAGTGTCTGGGCCGCGGGGGGTTCGGCGTCGTGTTTGAAGCCCGCAACAAAGTGGACGACTGCAACTACGCCATCAAAAGAATCCGCCTGCCCAACAGGTACGGCACAGGACTACCCTAGAACCAATGGCCAAATACAATAAGGCTGTATATATATATATACATAAATATATTTATATTTACAGTATATATACAGTATATTTCTGAATATTCCTGCATATAACGCTGACTATATGATAGCATGTACATGTATGCTGTATATACCGTATATATACATTTATATATACACACACACACACACACACACACACACACACACACATATATTTATATACAGGTGCAGCTCAATAAATTAGAATATCGTGGAAAAGTATATATTTCGCTGTATTGATGGAGTAATGTGTGCAAAAGTAGTCCCAACCAAGTACTGAGTGAACTTACATGAACATACTTTTCAGAAGGCCGACATTTCTATATATTATTATATATATTTATTTTATTCGTCTTATGTAATATTCAAATTTTCTCAGATACTGAAATTTGGGCTGTAAGCCATAATCATCAAAATTAAAACAAATAAAGGCTTAAAATATTTCACTTTGTGTGTAATGAATCTATAATCTATGAGAGTTTCGCTTTTGGAATTGAATTACTGAAATAAAATAACTTCCACGATATTCTAATTTATTGAGCTGCACCTGTACATATATATAATATCCATATCTGTCTGAATATACCTGCATATAATCCTTCTATATACCTACTCATACACCTGCATATAACCCATATACTACCTCTGTATGATAGCATGTACATTAATGCTGTATATACATATATTTATTCTTACCGTATATATATCCAGTTGAAATCCGTTGCTCCAGGGACTACTAGCACTTGGACAACAGTTTTATGTCTATAGTCTTTTTTTTATGCAGAGGTTAATAATCAAAAGTGGAAAAAAGGGGAACAACACAGGTCACTCGGGACAACTGCTGAATTGTAGAATGTTCCGTCAGTTCTTCGAGTTGTTTGTGGTCAGATAACTTGACTCAACCGTGTAATAATCGGTCTATATTTTATATTTCCATTGCGTCCAGTGTTAGTCTACCAACTAAGTGGGGTATTAAAACGTCTTAAAAAAGTTATTCTCAATTTAAGGCCTTAAAAGGTTACTGATTTGATCAGATTAGTGAATTGAATGGATACATTTAAATATTCCCCATTTCTCTGAAGACTTCCCAGAACCCCCCTCCCCCAAAAGACCCCTAGGTGTCCCAGGACCCCATGTTGAGAACCACCGGTATATATAGCTGATAATAGTAAATGGTAAATGGTGCATTTATATAGCACTTGTATCCAAAGCTCTTTACAATTTGTTCCTCACATTTGACCCACTCACACACTGATGGCGGAGGCGACCATGCAAGGTGCCAACCTGCTCATCGGGAGCAGTTAGGGGTCAAGTGTCTTGCTCAGCGACACGTCGACACGCTCTACCTCCTGAGCCACTGTCACCCTAGTGTTGCCCTGATGTCTAAAGTCTAAAGTGATCTGGTCTCTATTCACCGTGTTTTGTTCTTGGTGCCTCGTCAGGGAGGTGGCCAGGGAGAAGGTGATGAGGGAGGTCAAGGCTCTGGCCAAGCTGGAGCATCCTGGTATCATCCGCTACTTCAACGCCTGGCAGGAGACGCCCCCCGACGGGTGGCAGGAGGAGATGGACCAGAGGTGGCTCAAAGACGGCAGGTAGGCTGCAGCCTGAAACTATAGGGAGAAGCTGCACACTGTCTTTTTTTCTTCCCAATCCATTCATTTGAAAACCTAGGTGTTTTCTTTGTTGTATTGAAATGTATTGTGTTCCTTATGTTGCTGAGATCTGTTGTAAATATAGATAATTATATCTTATGTTGCTGAGATCTGTTGTAAATATAGATTATTTTATCTCACGTCGATCTGTTCTCAATATTGGGCATTCAGTAGATTCTGGAATTTTAGGGAATTGGCAATAATTAATACTTTATTAACCCTCTTTCAGCACCACGGATTGGCAAATGACCTTCCCTGACCAGATGGAGGCGCTGTCCGTCAAAGTGCCCGTGTCCAGCTCCGTGTCGTCCCCTGCGTCCGGCTTCGAGGCCTTCTCCAACGAGCGCCCCCTGCTCTCCGGCATGGCGGGCGAGTCCGTGGGCTTCACCGACGGCACCGGCGGCCAGGACGTCTCCTTCCACCACCCCCCCCCGCCGGGTCACGACAGCCTGATGTCCGAGCGGGACAGCCAGGCCGACGACCCCGAGGCCTCGGACAGCCCCCACTCCTTCGAGCTGTGCCCCCCCCGCGGCCCGAGCGACTGCACGTCCTCCTCCTTCGACATCGTGTTCGAGGACTCGGGATGCGACCGCGACGCCGACGCCGACACAGACTCTGTCTCCGGGGCGGTCAGCCACGCCTCGCTGACCGAGAAGGCCACCTCCTCCTCCTCCCACACCAGGGGGCCCGAGGCCGTGGCTCCCCGCACCCCCTCCCCCCCCTCCTCCTCCTCCTCGCCCCCGCGGCCCACCTCCCTCACCTTCGCCGTCCCCGCCAGCCCGCCCGCTCAGCGGACGCAGCCTTCGCCCAAGGTAAATCAATCTGCCAGTCAATCCTACATTTATCTTACAGTCAAGTGGAAGTACTGTTTCTTTTTTTTTAAATGATTTTTATTGAACCTTTATTTAACCAGGCACGTCAATCAAGAAATTCTTGTATACGATGACGGCCTGGCGACTCGAGAGGACAAAAGGGTAACGGGGAAAGGGGACAAATAAAATAGAAAAGAGACATAATGATACATACAACACAGAGGTAAGGGAAATGATTAAAACACATCAAACAAACAGCCAAATAAAATGACATGATATGTAATGCGTGACGCAGAACAGACTGTTGCAGGTGTTGAATATAGGTTTTAACATGGGTTAATCATCATCATTAACACTTTGAGTGCCAGCAGGGGGCGCACGATTTATCGCTTGAATGCCAGCCGTTTGAGACAGATTTTCCGATATTTCATGATTTTCATGGAGCTATTTCTATATTCTATATTATGGCTATGTGTCTAATACGCCCGTCGCTTATCAATGACTTGCTTGCAGTCAACATGTACGAAACGGAATGTTTTTTCATCTGTACATTTCCGTTTTGTACCGTTTTGAAAAACTGACGTTTTTGGAAATTTCCAGACAATAAAAAAGATTCTGTGATAATAGCTCTTTAGTGGAATACACAAAACACGTTGTCATTTTTCGGCCTATTCATGAATCGTTTTCAAAAACGCTAGATTATCGATAGTATATGTGTACTTATGCACGCTAGAGAAGCGGGCTGAAAAATCGATTATCTATTTCCTGGTCAGCACACACACACACACACACACACATACACACATAGGGCCCACGTTGATATATTATAATAATAATAATAATAATAATAATAATAATAATAATAATAATAATAATAATAATAATAATAATAATTCATTTATTTTGTATAGCGCTTTTCAAAGACCCAAAGTCGCTGATATTTCATATATCTGTGAAAAAAACTCTGATTACCCCAAGACTGGTCAAATAGATTCCTTACCTCACAAAGATTATTCCAATTCCTGATCGCCATTCCAAATATTGATCGCGTTTATTGATCCAACGCTGGGTACTCGAAACACATAATCCACGCTGCTCTGAGGGTCGGCGATGACTGCAATAGGCTCGGGTTACATGCCTGAGAAGTAAAATGTGGATTCCGGATTTTTCTTTTCTCAACCATTTTCATTGAGTCCAATCCAATGCGTGCATTACCATCCGGGAGACGATAGGGGGCGGTATTTTCCCTGTTAGAGCTCAGAGACTGTCCCAATGGTAACGTGAGGCTAGATTGATGAAAAATGTATGGCAATCGCTAATAAAATAAATAACGATTAAATAACGAGTTTTCTCGTCCTTGGCACTCAACGCATGGCATGAACTAACGAGATTTCTCGTGGCTGGCACTCAATGTGTTAACATCCCTATTTTCCCACTACAGTGAGGTTGGAGCCATAATTAAAACAACAGTTCTTAATACTCCCCTCTTATGTTGCACTGTATATGAGGGGGGGGGGGGGGGGCATACAAAGAAGACCAACTGAAGCTCCTGGTCTCAGTAGTATGTAGGACACCACCCATCGAGCACTTGGATTAACCCTTTCACCACCACACTACAAAGGGTTAACGAGGGTTAACCGTCTGTAGTGTGGTAATGAAAGTTGAACCTTCTGTAGTGAAAGGGTTAAGTAGCACGTCTTCTGCTCCAAGGCCTTGCTGGAGATCCCCTCCCAGTATATTTGCCACACTGCTGTGCTGCATACGAAGGTGTTTATGTTCCTGTTTCCTCTACATACTGCAGAGCAGCAGGGGGTCGTGGGGATGATTATGGCTTTGGGCTCCAGATCGGTTTTCATTTTTGTCTTTTTAGTATTTGTTCCTTTTACCTCCTGTTCGCACATGTTTTTTATTTTATTTGTATGATTAGCTTGTGTCATTATATTATTCATTACTTGAACCGTAGACGTCTTGATGTGGATGAGCAGGAAATAATGATCAGTCTTCATTGTGTTTCGTGTTTTTTTTCCTCACTCTTAAAAGAAATGTATATAAAAAAAAAAGGTTGTGTTGAAATAACGCAGGATGTTAGGACTTAACACACATCCAGATATTAGAAAATTACACACAGCCTGGTTTAAATGAGTGTTATTATTAACACTTTGGTTGCCATGGGTTAAATTCATGATATACCATAGGTTGCCGGCTCTATTTGTCTATGGAGAAGTACCCCTTCTTTGCATGGCTATAACTTTTTAAATTCTATTGCTACATTGCCATTATTAGGGCCCATTCAAAGTCCTATATGTATTGTTCATTGTGTAGCAACGTTAAACTTTTTCATTCACATATTCATAGTAAAGTATGGTCTAATGTATAAGTATGTTTTCATCTCTTTCTGCAGCTTTCTCCAGAACGTGATCTATAGCCCCAAATGCATTATATTGATGATGCAATACAGTTTTATGGCAATCAGCGCGATATAAAAAATTCCAACTAGACGTACTTCTAGAAGTTACTACACATCATCTGATGTTGACCGGATGGGCTAGGGGGGCGTTTATAATTCCGTGGGCAGCGTTATACCAATCATCTAATGTGGGTCAAATGTTGATCATAGCAGTTAGTATCGAAGACGGTAATTTTACACGCTAAAACTCACCCCAGTCTCCGCGCGCCGTTGGGCGATCATCGTAGAGTAGAAATTGTATCATTATGGGATGTAGATTTACCCGGTCCATTTCCAGCTTGTATAATGGTATATACGTCCAAATCATGTTGTTTATCGAGTTATTGGCAATCGATCGCTATGTAGTGTGTCGAGATCGAGTCCCGGAACCTATAGCGAGTGCCCGGAAGTAATACGGCCGATCAGCACAACCTCCATAGCACTTCCTGTTAAGCGATTGCGCCGATCGGCCACCAGATGGCGCTCCTGAACCGCCAGAGAGCTCAGTGGGTCCTCCTGGTGGATCTCAGGCCAGCGGAGGGGAAATATGAATCCGATCGCAGATTTTTGAAATATTGATATAAGGACGCTGTAAAGCGTCCTCCGGCAACTTGAGCATGGCCGGGAATGACGCTTTTAAGCGTTTTCCGGCAGTCAAAGTGTTAACACATCATGCGTTGCTTTTCAACACACCCATAACACTCCTGTATGTGTTTCTAGGTAGGAACAACACATGCTGGGTTATTTCTAGGGGTGGGGACAACATTTTATACAGCGATATATCGCAATATTTTGCGTGCCGATATTAATATCGATACACTGACTGCAAGTATCTATATTTTAAAAAGTAAAGCTTGACAATCCCATTTTGCTGCAATAAAAATTATTGGAGTAAGATGACCACACTGAAAACGTTATCTTATTAGATAAAACACATGTTGTGTATATCAGCCGTACCCTGGTCTGTCTGGTGCGTCTCCATTATCCTTAGAACCTGACATAACCTGGCAGCACCCCCCCCCCCGCTGAGACGAGCCATCTTTCACAGCCTGGCCAGACCTCGCTGACACTGTTGTGTCATCATGTTCTAGCTTGTGGTCGGTGATGTGAATTTTGAAAGGTTGCGTAGCAACCAGAGAGTTTACAAGAAATGCAATGGAGACACAAACCCAACCAATACCATACCATGCCAACCCACGTTTTCCATTGGGGATGTAATTTGCAGAAAAATAGGTAATAAATCACCATATATTATAATGTATAATATACACTGTGTATATTATACATTATTGACGTTTTGCACCCTATTAAATATGTTTCTAGAGATGATCCGTGTCTCCAGTTCTTATCGGAGTAGCACCGGTCCTCATCTGAACTAGGTTTAGCGCGTGAACTCTCTGAAGTAAATGTAGTTATTTCAACACGTGTGTGTTTTTAAGAGTGTAACAGTGGGTGGCAGTCTGCCAGCAGCGGGAGGCCCATGGCTGCCGTATGTGAATGAATTAGTGCCTGAACGCCCTCTGCCGCCCCCCAGGTGTACCTGTACATCCAGATGCAGCTGTGTCGCAAGGAGAACCTGAAGGACTGGATGGCCCAGCGCTGCCTGCCGGAGCAGCGGGAGCACAGCCAGTGTCTGGACGTCTTCCTGCAGATCGCTGAGGCCGTCGACTTCCTGCACAGCAAGGGCCTCATGCACAGGGACCTCAAGGTGAGGAGCCGCGCGCACGCACACACAAACACGCACACACACATGTGTACACACATACATACATAAACACGTCACACATCTGTCTGAATATATTCAATCAATATTTACTAGGGATGTTCGATGTTTTTTTTACCGATATCCGATATACTGATATTGTCCAACTCTTAATTTCCGATACCGATATATGCGGGGTTCCCCCCCCCCCCCCCAAAAAACACAACATTATGCATACTTTTCACAATAAATAAAATAAGAATTTGTTCTTACTTGCTTGCCTGGGTAAATAAAGGTTAAATAAATGTAAAAAATAATTTTGCCAAAACAAACCAATAGTATCTAGCTGCAGAAAGGCAGACCAGCCACACTCTCAGACCCAAACGCATTTCCTTTGATTTAATTATACATCAAATGATTTATGGCTGGTCTGCCGTTCTGCAGCTGGATACTATTGGTTTGTTTTGGCAAAATTCTTCTGCTCTGTGTGACAAAAAATAAATGAATGATGATATGCAATTTAAAACCAAAACTAAGGCCTCAGTATGAGTTTAAGACGTGAACATGGTCATGTTGTTGTTGTTTTTTTTTGCCGATCCCGATCTTAGAAAAAATCACGTGATCGGATTGGGACATCCCTAGTTTTTATACCTGTATCACTGTACATAAAGTTACTATAACACTGTACATACATACATCCGATTATTGCATCATTACTCAGTAGTACAATTTACATATACTCCAGTTTAATCACTTGTACATTGCATATTGTTAATGCACTTTACCGCTACATTTGCACTCTGGTTGGATGCCAACTTCTCTTCGTTGTACTGTACATGTGCTGTATACTGACAATACATTTGAATCTAATCTAAATAAATGCATTACGCATTACGCATACATAATGCATACATACAGATGTGTCCGAATAATCAATGAATGGATTGAGAGTTTCGTAATCAAACATTAAAATGTGGAACTTGATTCTTGCTGCTTCTGATCTTCAAATCTATGTGTAAACAAAACCAAGAGCACTGAACTTAATTCTGTTGGTGTGTAACCTTATGCGATTGATTGATTGAGTTTATTTAATCATCAAAACACATAGTGTAACACTACAGCGCAGTCACTATATCCATTAAAATCCTCCGGGATATGAAGGTTATTTCATTGTGTTATTCTTCCACCAGCCTTCCAACATCTTCTTCACGCTGGACGACGTGGTGAAGGTGGGGGACTTCGGCCTGGTGACGGCCATGGACCAGGAGGAGGACGACGAGGAGCCCGCTCCCCTCACACCCATGCCTGCCCTGACACGACACACCGGACAAGTGGGAACCAAGCTTTACATGAGCCCCGAGCAGGTGAGAGAGAGAGAGAGGGGGAGGGGGAGAGAGAGAGAGAGAGAGGGAGGGAGAGAGAGGGAGAGAGGGAGAGGGAGAGAGGGAGAGGGAGAGAGGGAGAGGGAGAGAGGGAGAGGGAGAGAGAGAGAGAGAGAGAGAGAGACATGAGCCCCGAGCAGGTGAGAGAGAGAGCGAGAGAGAGAGAGAGCAAGATGCCCAGAGCATGTCAGAAAAATACTAGCCAGAGCAAGTGAGAGAGAGAGAGAGAGAGGGGGGAGAGAGAGGTGGATAGAGAGAGGGAGAGGGAGAGAGAGAGAGAGAGAGAAATTAGCCCAGAGCGAGAGAGAGAGAAAGAGAAATTAGCCCAGAGCGAGAGGCCCAGAGCAGGTGAGAGAGCGAGAGAAATTACCCCAGAGTGAGAGAGAGCGAGAGGCCCAGAGCAGGTGAGAGAGCGAGAGACCCAGAGCGAGAGAGAGAGTGAGAGAAATTACCCCAGAGTGAGAGAGAGCGAGAGGCCCAGAGCAGGTGAGAGAGAGCGAGAGACCCAGAGCGAGAGAGAGAGCGAGAGAAATTACCCCAGAGTGAGAGAGAGCGAGAGACCCAGAGCAGGTGAGAGAGCGAGTTAGTGAGGACTATTATACCAGTCACATGTTATTGGGTTAGTTAGTGAGGACTATTATACCAGCCACATGTTATTGGGTTAGTTAGTGAGGACTATTATACCAGCCACATGTTATTGGGTTAGTTAGTGAGGACTATTATACCAGCCACATGTTATTGGGTTAGTTAGTGAGGACTATTATACCAGCCACATGTTATTGGGTTAGTTAGTGAGGACTATTATACCAGCCACATGTTATTGGGTTAGTTAGTGAGGACTATTATACCAGCCACATGTTATT